>NC_081419.1:132292746-132439323 GCF_949786415.1 Peromyscus eremicus | reverse complement strand
TTTTCTTTTTTTTTCCATTTTTTTTTAAATTTACAATACAATTCAGTTCTACATATCAGCCACGGATTCTCTTGTTCTCCCCCCTCCGGCCCCCCTCACCTTCCCCCCAGCCCACCCCCCATTCCCACCTCCTCCAGGGCAAAGCCTCCCCCAGGGACTGAGATCAACCTGGTAGACTCAGTCCAGGCAGGCCCAGTCCCCTCCTCCCAGGCCGAGCCAAGCCATCCTGCATAGGCCCCAGGTTTCAAACAGCCGACTCATGTAATGAGCACAGGACCCGGTCCCACTGCCTGGATGTCTCCCAAACAGATCAAGCCAATCAACTGTCTCACCCATTCATAGGGCCTGATCCAGTTGGTGACCCCTCAGCCATTGGTTCATAGTTCATGTGTTTCCGTTCGTTTGGCTATTTGTCCCTGTGCTTTATCCAACCTTGGTCTCAACAATTCTCGCTCATATAAACCCTCCTCTTTCTCGCTAATTGGACTCCCAGAGATCCACCAGGGGGCCTAGCCGTGGATCTCTGCATCCAGATCCCTCAGTAGTTGGATGAGGTTTCTAGCACGACAATTAGGATGTTTGGCCATCCCATCACCAGAGTAGGTCAGTTCGGGCTGTATCTCGACCATTGCCAGCAGTCTGTTGTGGGGGTATCTTTGTGGATTTCTGTGGGCCTCTCTAGCACTTTGCTTCTTCCTATTCTCAAAACACTGAAGACACCTTATGCTGGAGAGGATGTGGAGCTAGGGGAACTCTCCTCCACTGCTGGCGGGAATGCAAGCTTGTACAACCACTTTGGAAATCAATATGGCGCTTTCTTAGAAAATAGAGAATCCATCTCCCCCAAGATCCAGCTATACCACTCTTGGGCATATACCCAAGGAATGTTCAACCACACCACAAGAACACTTGTTCAGCTATGTTCATATCAGCATTGTTTGTAATAGCCAGAACATGGAAACAACCTAGATGCCCTTCAACTGAAGAATGGATAAACAAAATGTGGTACATATACACAATGGAATACTACTGAGCACAGAAAAACAATGACATCATGAGGTTTGCAGACAAATGGATGGATCTAGAAAAAATCATCCTGAGTGAGGTAACCCAGACTCAGAAAGACAAACATGGTATGTACTCACTCATAGCAGGATACTAGATGTAGAACAAGGATGACTGGACTGCTACTCACATCACCAGGGAGGCTACCTGAAAAACAGGACCCCAAGAAAGACACGGGGATTGCCCAATGACAGAGATATGGAATGAGATCTACATGAACAGCCTGGACATGAGTGGGGGTAGTGAAGGGCGAGGGTCGAGGGAAAGAGAGCTTGGGGGAGCGGGAGATCCCAGCTGGATCAACAACAGAGAGGGAGAACAAGGAATAGGAGACCATGGTAAATGATGACTTTTAATTTTAATTGATAAATATTTGCTGCTGTTGAGGCACAATTGATTTTCTGCTGTGTTTGTATCTTGCAGCCTTATTAAGTTCAATCGTGTGTTCTAAGGGATGTGGGTTTTCCTCCTTTGCCTTTCTTTCCTCCCCCCCCCCACTTGGGCTTTGCCTCTTTGAGAGAGGGTCTTGACACATAGTCCAGGCTGGCCTTGAACTCTTCTTCATCCTCCTGCCTCTGCCTCCCAACTGTTGGCATTACAGGCATGCATTGCCATGCTCAGGCATGAAGTTTTCTATGTGGACAGGCATGTCAACCATGAACGAGATAGCTTGGCTTCTTCAAATTTCTTCCTTTATCATCTGAATGTCTTTGCTCTCCTCTTGCCTGGTTGCAGTGGCCAGAACCCTGGCATGATGGTGACTTAGAAGTAACAGAGACACCTTCAGGGCTCCTCTGCTTTCTGGACTGGCTGGTGTATACTTACATAATATTATCCCATTTCCTAAACGGTTGGTAAAATTCTTCAACAAAGACATGTGGGGTTTGGAGGAAACTATTTTGTTTTAGTTTGTGTTTTGTTTTTTGCAGGACCCAGAGCCTCACACATGCCAGGAAAATGCTTTGCCACCAGCCTATATCTGTAGCTCTATTTATACATTTATTTAGAGACAGTCTTGCTAAGTTGCCCAGATCAGCCTTGAACCCTCTCTGTAGCCTAAGAAGGCCTTGAACTTGTGATCCTCCTGCCTCAGCCCCCCAGCCAGTGAGAAGTAGAAGCCTGTGCCACCAGCCCCAGTTTGGAGTTTTCCTTATTAAAAAGTTTTTAATTACGGATTTGATTTTCTTTTTTTTTTTTTTTTGGTTTTTTGAGACAGGGTTTCTCTGTGTAGTTTTGGTGCCTGTCCTGGAACTCACTATGTAGCCCAGGCTGGCCTTGAACTCACAGAGATCTGCCTGGCTCTGCCTCCCGAGTGCTGGGATTAAAGGCGTGCACCACCACTCCCGGGCTCCGATTTGATTTTTCTAATATATACTTATCTGTTCAAATTTCATTGATTTTTTCCTTAATTTTTTTCTGTAAGATTGATTTTTTCACCCTGAACTTTATTATTTCATCTTCTTGCTGTGGGTTAAATTTACCTTCTTTGGTTTTTAATTTTATTATTATTGTTGTTGTTGTTGTTGTTGTTATTGATAGGGACAATGTCCTGACACGTATGCAGAGGTCAGAAGGAGAGCTGTGGAGTCAGTTTTCTACTTTAATCTTTACTTGGGTTCCTGGGCTTGAACTCAGGTTGCCAGGCTCACACAGTTCGGCCATCTTGTCAGGACCAAATTTACATTCTTTCTAATTGATGAAGTTAAAGCTGGGGTCATTTATTTCAGTATCCCTCTTCCAGGGACACACACTACCATCCATTTCCCGACAATCACTGCCATGGGCTCACTGCACACATTCCACTCAATCGGTTTCACTTCAACAGGAGTGTTTTCTTCCTTTGTCCTTTGTTCCAGGTCTGTTTAGAAGTATTGTATTTGGTTTCTGAATGTGTGGGGCTTTCCCAGAGGCCTTTCTGTTGTGGATTTGTACATGACCCGAATACATTTAGAGCAGTAGTTTCTCAACCTTCCTACTGCTATGACCCTTTAATATAGCTCCTCATGTTGTGGCGACCGCCCCCCCACAATAAAATTATTTTCATTGCTACTTTATAATTGTATTCTTGCTACTGTTATGAATTGTAACATAAATATCTATGTTTTCTGATGTTCTTAGGTGACCCCTGTGAAAGGTTCATTTTACCCCCCCAGGGGTCACGACCCACAGATTGAGAACCAATGGTTTAGAGCTATTGAAGCTAATAGATTAGTTTTATAATCCAGAACATGGTCTAGCTCAGTAAGTATTCTCTGGACACTTAAAACAAGCATGGTTTCTGCTGTTTTCTGGTAGCATATTCTATAAATGTCAACTAGTTCAAGCTAGTTGATGGTATTGACAAAGGAGACATTCCAGAATAATAATATTCTCAGTCTCAAGTCACAGTAAAAAAAAAAAAAAAATCCAGGAACATCACCCCTCCTCTTATCTAAATGAGCTTTCATTGCTTTCCACCATTGAGATCTTGGTTTCCTTTGTTATTGCAGCACAGCCTCACCTATACTGATGCAGGACCTCACTCCAGAAAGGCATTATTCTAATCTCTTTTCTTCCCTTGGAAAGCACAGTGAAACACAGAAAGAAACATCTCTTTTCTTGGGATCACAAAAAAATTACCAATGGACAAAACTAGACAAGATTGGGATGATAATTAAATGTTAAGAAATTTTTATTTTTACATAATTATTAATCTATTCTTTGCTCAATATTGTCCCTCATTCTTATTTTTGTACAAAATAGAGTCAGCAATAATTTTCGATGAAATTGACAAGATGAGGGGTTCAGTGTTTTCCAAGGATAGTTTGTGAACAGCGTACTGATATCCTAAATCCTTTAGGCTAAGTTAGTTACTACATGCAATTTACCTATTTTTGCTAACTGTAATTCTACTATATTTCCATTTGTTAGATGATGGGTGAATGGATGGATGATAGAGAAAAGAATAGGTATATGCATGTGTAGATTGATAGAGTAATGGATGATGTAGTGGTTTGAAAGAAAATGGTCCCCAAAGGGAGTGGCACTCTTAGGAGGTGTGGCTTTGTTAGAGTAGGTGTGGTCTTATTGGAGGAAGTTTGTCACTATGGAGGTGGGCTTTACGGTCCCATATATGCTTAAGATACCACCCAGTGTTACAGACCACTTTCTGTTGCCTTCAAGATATAGGACTCTCAGCTAATTCTCCAGCACTATGTCTGCCAGCACAATACCATGTCCCAATGTGATGATAATAAACTGAACCTCTGAACTGTAAGCAAGCCACCCAAACTAAATATTTTCCTTTATAAGAGTTGCCATGGTCATGGTGTCTCGTCACAGCAATAGAAACCCTGACTAAGACAGAAGTATACAAGTGTAGATGAACAGATGGATGAATGGATAGATGACAGATGCATTGATTCATAGGTACATGTAGAGATGCATGTGTGCATGAGTTGAGTGTGGGTGGGATATCTATGGGAACTTTCCTGAGTGCAAGGAGGACATTAAAGGTCCCAGTCAACCTGAGCACCTAAGAGAGATAAAACTTTCCATCCAATCCCTATCATAACAATACATAAAGCCCCCCTTGTTCTCAGAGTAAAGAGGCAGATACAAGAAGTAACAATGTTTGGGAAGCCACAGAAGAATACTGTCCCTGAGTCAGGCATTTACCTCTCTGTTTTAAGACATACAAGTTGGTATAAGGCAGGGTATCTGGCACGTTAAATGGCTAACCTTTCCTGGGTTTCATGTAAATGTGGCCACAGGCAGACTAATGGCCAAAGTGATTATAAGTGATGTAAAATTTAGAGACTCTCAGTGTTTCACACTCCATAATCAAGTCACGAGTCCTCACGTCCAGTGCTCTGCTGAGAGAGGAGCCTGGGGAAATGCTTGGGACAGAAATCCGTCTCCTAGAGTAATGGAATACATGTGACATGAAAGTAGATGGAGAGACTGTGGGGGGAGAACAGAACCAGCAAGAGGGGGCAGGAGGGAGTGGGGGGTGAGGAGAGGGGAAGCAAGTAAGAACAAAGTATAATGCTGCACACGTATAAAAATGCTGTAATTAAACCCACTACTCTCCATGCTAACCTTAAAATACATTTAAAAAATACTAATTTACAACAACAGCAACAAAAGAAATCTGTATCCTATAATATGGAAGGTTAAACATTGCTATTAACCTCCCTGATCAAAAAACAAACAAAAACAACCTTAAAATAAGTCAAATCCATTTCTTCTATTGCTTAAGACCATGAAAAAGTTCAAAGGAATTATCAGACCAAAATCTACATGGAGACTGCTCCCCCAGAGTAATGGAAGGCCTAAGTGGCCTTTGTTCTATGAGTATTCACCACACCTAGATAACTTGAGCCCACAGCTTCATAGTTTTATGAACATGGGAGACAGAAGACAAAGGGAAAAGAGAATTCGATGTGGTTTTGTTTATTTTGTTGTTGCCATTGTTTTAAAGATTCTTCTTAACCCCGTCATGACCCCAAAGATGCACAGCAAATCTGAGTGAGTGAAGTAAACTCTCTCTCGGGTCCCCTGTCACTCCAGGAGGCCTAAAAAGAACCTTGCTCAACAATGATCAGAGCAGCAGTGGGGAGGAGTCTTACATGCCTATCACAAGTCACCTTCGCTGAGGGTGTGGTTCTATGTAAATCTCCCCGTGGTCCAAAAGCCCTCACTAGCCATAAAGTCTATGCTCAAGAACCCAGCACTGGCCACACTCCCTGGCTGAATCTTTAGCAAATTGTGAAGAGAAAATTCAACAGCTCACACTGCAAAGACCTCCAAAAATAACTTTGTGACAGCATCCCTAGGACAACACTGCACCCTGCTGCTAGTCCAGAAGGTTCCATCAAACTCCAAACACCCTGATGGGTCTAACTTACTCTTCAGCCAGTATAGAGTTCACAGGCTGGACCCTGGCAGGGTTCGTCACAGCTCTGTTTGATCGATGGGGAAGATAGGTAGGATCCAGACACAGTCACGCAGATCTGTCCCAGCACTTGGGAGATGAAGGTGGCAGGAGAATCATAAGGTCCAATCCAGCCTGAGCTACAGATTGAGACCCTGTCCCAAAAATAAAATGAGAGAGAAGACTCAAGGAACTAATGATTAAAGCTACCAAAGTGGCATGATTCTGAATCTCCCTCAAGTATTTCAGAAGCACAAATCACTTCAATGCAGTTGATAATGCTGATTACAAATTATTTTATTGATTAAAATAACAAGCAAAATCTTGGTTAGCCTAATTACAGTTACTATATATATGCAAAGATAAGAAAACAACATCCATGAAAATACAATCAATAATTATGTATTTGCACTAATTCAGACCTTCTGGTGCAGCTCTCTCACGTGCACATGTGTGTCAGAGTATATACCAGGTATTTGGCTGTGGAAATGTGTGTGTGTGATAATTTAGGGGAACTCCTTTGGTTTTCTTTTAAATAAACCTTAAGATTGGGATCTGAATATAAGCTACTCACATGGGACCTGCTTTCTAAAAAATACTGCAAAGTTTGCAAAAAAAAAAGAGACCAAAATGGAGGAAAGACTTCAAGGTGCACGTGAATGACTATACACCTGAGGTTCCATCCCTTTGGGACTCCTTTGTAAGACCACTGGGAATGCACCCCACAGGATGAGAAAATGAGCAGATTTATTCACCACTGCTCATCCCACACTTCTGAACAGTCCTGTTTGCAAGCCAAGCTCCTGGCTCATGTTAGTCACACCCTAAGTCAGGCAGAGAGAAACAACTGGTGTACTGAAGTGTCTGCCAGTGATGGCAGGAGGAAGCCACAGGGATCCCAGCAGGCCACTAAGCATCCAAGTGCATACTAACTTTTCATTCATTGATTTACACACCCCTAAATTACTATTCCCAGTACTCTGCGAGGCATTGAAAGTGGAGCTGTAACTGGACATGTATGGCTCTGGACTAGGAGTTCCTTCAGCCTACAAGGTATTATTCAGATTTTCTCACTTTAACTTCATACCATGAATTCTGGTAATACAGGACACTGTGGTTAAGACTCTGGGTGCTGGATAAAAGATACCATAGCTCTGAGTCATCCTCTTAGCTGCTTTTGTGTCGCTGAGACAAAATTACTTAAGAGAGCAACTTCAGAGGAGAAAAGAATTATTTTGCTAATAGTTTCAGAGAGTTCAGCCGTGGTCACCTGGCTCAGTGGTTATGGGCCCACGGACAGTCAAAGCTTCATGGTAATAGTAGTCTGTGAATGAGGTAGCTGTTCACTTCATAGTGGACAGGAAGCAAAGAGAGCAGCTCTCTGTAGCTGAAGTTTTCCTGTGTCCCACCTGGTCCTCAGCTACTTGGACCCAAGTAAACACACAGAGGCTTACATTAATTAAAACTGCTCAGCCATTAGCTTAGGCCTACCACTGACTAGCTCTTACACTTAAACTCAGCCCGTTTCTGTTGACCTATATGTTGCCACATGTTCCATGGCTTTACCTGTGTGTCATTACATGCTGCTCCCTGGATGGTGGGCTGGCATCTCCTGACTCAGCCTTCCTCTTCCCAGAATTCTCCTTGTCTGTGTATCCCACCTATACTTCCTGACTGGCTACTGGGCAATCAGCTTTTCATTTATCAACCAATCAGAGCCACATGTTCACAGCATACAGAACATCCCACAGCAGCTCTCATCATGACAGACAGGATACAGAGCAGAGCTGTAACAGGAAGAGGCCAGGGCAGGTTACATCCCCAAGGATATGCCCCCAGGGACATGGTTCCCCCAACCACACCTCACCTTTCACAGTCCCATCACATTCCAATAGACTTTTCATATTTTCACTCCATGAATGGATTCATTAGATCAGAAACTTCGTGATCTAATCACTAGAGATGAGACATATAGAGAGGAGAAATACAGGAGTATGAGCATTCTTCATCTCTAGGGCATTTCTTAACCCACTCAAATTGACAATCAAGATTCATTATTACAGTGACATTAGACAATTTACTGAACTTGTGCACTCTTTTGTTTATTAATGACTGGAAGTGTAAAGATGAGAAGTCATGCAGAGTTTTAGCACAACACCTGGCACTGGGCAATAGAACTGCTATGGCAGAGGAAAAGCTGAAAAAGTACAGATGGAAAAGATACAGAAAAAGATGAAAAGATACAGATAGAGAAGATACTGGAAAAGATGAAAAGATACAGATGGAAAAGATATAGGAAAAGAGGAAAAGAAACAGATAAAATTGAGTGCCAATATTTAAGGAACTGCAGAGGTAGAAGAGATGGATACAGGACCATATCATCAGGGAACAAACGCTTAGGTATATGTACTTTCTAGAAGCAACCCAAAGCCTCACAACAGAAATCAACCACTTGACTATGCTCACGGATTGTGGGGCTGAGGAACTCAGCTGGGAACTCACATAGGAAGGCTAGGAGAAGTTGGGTCTTATTTGACAACTAGGCTGGGAAGTAACAGGAGCATGAGGTAGCAAACTACAATCCCTGTGGGTAGGTTGGGCATGCCCATCTATGACTAATATTGACCATCAACTTGGAAGGTTCTAGAATAACCTAGAAAACAAATCTCTGGGCATGTGTGTGAGGGATTATCTAGATTAGGTTATTTGAGGTAAGATGGCATACCCTAAACTAAATGTGGGCAGTATTATGCCATGGGCTGGGGTTCTGGACTGAATAAAAAAGAGAAGGCAAGCTGAACATAAGTACTCATCATACTCTGCTTCCTCACTTTTAATACAATGTGACCAACTGCCTCCACTCCTCCACCATGCCTTCCCTGCCATCCTGCCATGCTGAACTGAATTCTTCCTCTCTTGTATTACTTTCTGTTGGATATTTGGTCACAATAAGGAGAAAACTTGTAGTATGCCATCCCATCCTTTTATACGGTTTCTAGCTGTTTCTGCATAATAATAGAGAAACTAAACGGCCTGTGTTCTAGTTTTTTTCTGTTGCTATGACAAAACACTCTGACCACAAGCAGCTCAGAAGGAAAAAAAAAAAAGGTTTAATTCAACTTACTAGTTATAGCCAGCATCCCAGGGAAGTCAGGGCAGAAAAGTAAGTGAGACCATGAAGCAGAAACCGTTGAGGGGCACCACTTGCTGGCATGATTACAGGCTCATGCTCAGCTTTCTTAAACAGCCAGGTCCACCTGCCTAAGGATGATACCACCCACAGTGGACTCTCTCCTGCATCAATTAGCAATTAAGACAATACCTCACAGGCATGTCCATAGGCCAATCTGATCTAGGATATTCCTCAATCAAGGCTTTCCTCTCAGGTGACTCTTGCAAGTGTCAAGTTGACAAAGCTAACAAGAATGGCCTGCAAAGCTAGATGTATTTACTTATCTAACCATTTATAGACAATACTGACTAAACCATCATCTGGAAATGCCTCACTCATATCACTACCAGACGATGCCTGTTTCTGATTTGGATCCCAGCTGGGTTGTCGGCCTCTCGACCTAAGATCATCTGAGCTGCCTCTCAGCATGTGGCTGGTTCTCAGGGCAAGCATCCCAAGATGGAAGTTGCAAGAGTTCTGTGACCCAACCTCGTAAGCCCCTAGGTATCACTTTTGCACTATCTGTTGCCCAAGGCAGTCATCAAAGTCTGTGCAGGTGCAAGATGGGAAGACAGACCTCACACCTAGCTGGTAAGCGTAACGAAGGCATTATGGGAAAGCATTTCTGGTGGGGAAAATGTTGCTTTGACAAATGCAACAGTCGGTACATAGAGAATATTTAAATGACTTCATTTATTCTTTGAAAGTTTACATAGATGTATACAATGTATCTTGATCATATTCCATCCTCCATTCCCACTCTAACTTTCCCCTTCAGGATCCCTTACACACCTTTCTCTCAACTTCAGGTCCTTTTATTTATTTTTTTAAATAATTCACTGAATCCAATTAGTGTTGCCCAGATACACATGTTATGAGGCTATCCACTAGGGCATAGGCAACCTACCAGTGACCATGCCACAAAGAAAAATGCCTTTTTCTCTCCCAGTGGCCGTCAGCTTCCAATAGCCCCTCAGCTATGGGTCGGGCCTCACGCTGTCTGTCCTAGAAAGTTGTCTGGCTTGATCTCGTGCAGGTAAACATGGCTGCTGTGAGCTCATGTGCGCGACAGCCATGTATGTCCAGAAGATAGCATGTCACACCCCTCCTCCCCATCTTCCTGTTCTTACAACCCACCAGCTCTTCCCCCCACACCTCTGTGCAGAGGTTTGTAATCAGCGGAGCAAAGCAGGAAAGTGGATGCCTCGTGGAAGATCTGCATATTCAGCCAAGGTGGCAGTGTGAAAGAGAGTGACCCGGGCACAAGTGACCCTTTGATGATTGTCAAGCCTTCTTCACAGCACCGCAGATCCTGGACATCTGCCCGTGGAAATGTGTCCCAGACGGGGGCGGGGGAGGAGGGGGGCATCCAGGAAGTGCTATCCCAGCCTTGAAAGTCCTGCTCAAGACAGTAAATAGAAACAGACCCGGACAGATGGCAGCAACGTGCACTTAGATCAACATGGGCTGGGGACAGTGGCATTGTGCCTGAAAGTTTTAGCAAATTATTAGAATAACAACTAATTATTAGGATACTAGCAGATGCTGAGGGAGCCCTTACCAGAGACTGAGGCCTGCGCTGTGTTGTTTTCTTAAAGTGTTTCTTTAAACACTTCCAAACTCCAGGAGGATTTGGCTTCTGGTTTTGTTCTGTTTTCTCTTTTGTATTTTGTTCCATTTAATGTTGAATGGAAACATTTGTAAAGGGCTTTTGTTTCTGAGAAAACAAGCCGCAGGCCAAAACTCTGATCCCAGGCCTCCTGGCGTCTCTGTACAAGGGTGTCCTGCTAACGGCAGCCCAGAGACCACTCTGACAGGATGGTGGTATATCTCCTGCTGCCACCGTTCGACACAGCTCACAAAGCCAGGCCTGGCCAGAGATAAAGAGTGTTGTTTTTCACGCCTGGGAAACTAAAGTGCTTGACTTACAGGCAAAGCTTCCCTTGTAACAACTCCTCTGAAATACAGCCTCCGCCTGTTGGTAGCACGTGGGAAGGTAGAATGTGGGAAGAACCACGTGGGCCCAGGAAGCCTTCCTTTCTTGGTGTAGGGAACAGAAGGGACACACCAATGAGAGCTGTGACCTCAGGCTGTTTAGAGCCAGAGCTTATGTCAGGCATCCCATAGTCCCAAGAACCGTGAAAGGGTCCCCAAGGCCCACTCTGTACATCTCCACACACGGAAGTCCCGGTTTCAGCTAGTCGGGGGCACCAGTAGCACCTCTGTCCACCTCTGAGTTAGACACAGGGTTCCCTGACTCAAGAGCAAAACATGGGGCTAGGAAGACTCCTTCTCAGTACCCTCCATGACCAGCACCAAGCCATATGCCAACCGTCTTTCCAAATCCGTGCCAGCTGGGCGAGCAGACGAAAAAACCCATTTCACAGCTCTTAACCTGCTGTGAAATTTATACTCAAAGTTTTGACCTAAGTGCTGAGTCTTGGGTGCTGGCTGCCCTCCCTGCTTGTTGCTACCATCCATCCAGGGTACCTGAGCTACTTGTTTCCCTTTGATGAAGAAGGGATCTTGCGAAATCAGAGGCTCCGTGTTCCTTTCCATACAGCAACTCAGCCTGCAGCCTAGACATCAGCAGGAGTCCATCAGCAGCTACATGCCTACCCACACCTGACAATTAGGACCAGGAATTTCCCATCAATTGAATCAGACTGGCTGTGTACAGCTGGTCAGCATCCAATCAAGCATAGAATGTAGCTCCAAGAGCCTCTTCAGCCATACACGAAGGATGCTTTCTGGAGAACCGTGCTTAAGGTGGCTCAGACTCCACCAAAGATGATAGCCTTGTGAGCCTCCAAACCGGGCTTGCCCCTGTGAAAGTCCCCATTTCCTTCCAGCTCATTCCTCAAGCTCAACTACCCTGCCTGGCTAGTGTGCTGTCTCCTCGGGCATCACTGATTGGTTTGGACATTTCGTGCTGAACCAATCACAGTCTCCAACCAGTTTTGTGATAACGTGGAAATAGAAACAATTAGCTGTGAGTTGTCCTCTTTCCTTTTTTTTCCCTCATGGTTGTTACCACTATTTGTAATTGCAAGCACATACCCATGATGGTTTGATAAATTAATAAATCAATGGATTAGCAAATGAATGGCCAGTTGAACTGTGGGTTGGAGTGAACTGTAGTAGAGCATGCTCAGGGAACTGTGGTGGGAACCCATAGGGCCTTGGGATTTGCAAAGCTTGAAAGGCAGCAGGTCTCAGAGATGGAAGAGCAGACCATCTGTGATGGTTTGGATATGGGGTTCCCCCACCACAAAAACAATCCATTCATGTGTTAAAGGCTTGGCATGGAGCTTGGAGATAATGAATAAGCTTATGAGGGCTATGACATATTGCAGGTGTGAACTTCACCTTACTTATTGGTAAGCTTGGGGCTGGGGTGAAACATTGGCACTATGACATTGTCCATGGAGAGATGCCTTAGTGGATCCCAGCATAGTGCATTGTCGGAAGGTGGTGCTGGGGCCTAGTTGGAGGAAGTGGGTCACTGTTGTGCCTGGTCTCAAGCTCCTTCCTGTCTCCTCTCTGCTTCCTGGACACCAAGAGCCAACAGTTTTTCTTCACCGTTCCTTTCCATCATAATTCTCTGCCTTGGACGAGCGAGAAGGCACAGAGGCCAAAGGTGCTTGCTGCCAAGCCCAATGACCTGAATTCAATCCCCGGAAACTACATGGTGAAAGGAGAGCACTGACCCCCGAAAGTTAGCCTTCTGCTGCTACACTCATGCTGTGGCACACGTGCACACATGCACAAACACATACCAAATAAATGTGATAAAAATAATACAAGTAATGCCAGCTCAGTGTGCATTGAAACCAAGAACCAAAAGGAATCCTTTTTGTTTTCAAACTGATTCTCTACGGTTGTCAAAGCAGCAAACACTAATTCATGCTACCTGTGGTTCTTACGGGTGGGTCCCAGCAGATTCTCAGATTGTTGCCAGCACCTCCTCTTTCTGTCTGGGCTGGCTGAGTCTGGTTCTGCTCCCTACAGCTGAATGTCCCCCAAGCCTCTGCCTCTGGACATCTCTGTGCAGACAGAGATGATGAGAGACCCAGTCTTCCCTCCAGGAGGCCCAGTGACCTCTCTGAGACACCATGGCAGAGTCTACATGGGCCTAATATCCAGGAGAGAAATGCAAAGACAACCCCTGGCCAGCTGTGAGTCCTTTAAGAACACAGACATTAGGAGACACTGTGGGACTGAATGATCACCTTGCTTTACGTCTGGACTCTCACACTCTGGGAGACACTTGCTCCTGCTGTGTGTCCTAAATGCCAGGTTCTCCGAGATGAGTGTGAACTTCACCTTACGTATAGATAAGTGGGGGCTGGGGTGAAGCATTGGCACCAAAGCTGCCCTTGGATCTCATTAGCTAGGCATACCTGATGACAGGTGCCACCAGCACTCCTGAGGAGGAACTCAGGTGGCACCTGTCACTGCTGGAAGAAGTCATTCACACCAGATCTACCTCCTTGCACCACCCTGCCACTCGGTGATGGGGCCTCCAACAAGTGAGGGAAGGAGATGTTCACACTTGTGTTTGCAAACTGTCACCTTTATAAAACAGGCGGTGTTTGCTATTACAATTAAAAACACTGTGTCAAGTTTTGCTTTTAATTAAACCCTATGCCTTTGACTTGCTAAAGAGTATCAGAGGACATGTGGCCTACAGGATGCAGGAGAAAGATGAGAAAAAATCTGATAGAAGCTTCCAGAAGAATGAAAATGCCCCTTAAAGCCTTTGACCCTAGTTGGGAGTCAAACTGTAAAAACCACCAGGCTTTGCTTGGAGAGGTAGTGAGGAAATGGGGGCCTGGAACAATGCCACAGTGGTACATCCAACACATCTTCCCTGCCAGCAAAATTCCAACCCAGCTCAGGCATCAGATGAAGAGCCTCAGGCCCAAGATGCCTCTCTCTTCTAATCACAAGAACCCAGAGCTATCTGCTAGGGTCATTTTATTACATGAAAGCAGCCCTTAATTCTGGGAAGATGGTTCTGTAGGTAAAGTGCTTGCTGAGCAAGGACCTGAGTTCAGATGCCACATACACCCATACAAAACACCAGCAATGGGGCATGGAGATAGGCTAGGCAGACCCTGGAGTTTGCTGGCTAGCCAGGCTAGCCAAAATGATGGGGGAGGGCAGATGATAAAGGAATATATAGGAAGGTATGTCTGCATCAACTGTGGTCCCTGCTCATACACACATTGACATGCACATCTACACACACACAGTCATCCATAGCGCGCGCGCGCGCGCGCACACACACACACACACACACACACACACACACACAGAGAGAGAGAGAGAGAGAGAGAGAGAGAGAGAGAGAGAGAGAGAGAGAGAGAGGTCTGTTTTCACACTGCCCTCCTGCCCTGCCTCTAAACACCAAACATGGCATGAAGATACAAAGCATGAAGCTAGCTTTGGCTGCTACTTTGTAACCATGAGGGGAATGTCAGTCTCACAATACTGCTGAGCTAATGAGCCAGTATCAGCACCCTTATACTGCTGAATCCCTCCCCCAGCCCAGGAAGCAACACTGCTTCATCTCTTTCACAGAGACAGTGGGATGCAAAGACTCCATGAGCTGATGAAGTCAAACACCAAGTCCAGCAATGGTTCAGGACCAGAGCTCCAGAAAGCGTTCTGCAGCAGAATCCAGGAGCTCCTGTGCTGCTGGAAGGACCCAAAGTCCCACACGGCTGAGAGGCATCAGCCACTGCTAGGAGAGTCCCAGTGTGGATGACAGTTGGGAATTCCCCATGACTCTCTGTGTGTTAAAGATGAGATTCTGAAGTTCTAGCAGCTGAAGTCCTGGGAGAGCTCAGCTACCAGTCATGATAACAGAATGCTGACTGGAAGCCAGTCTCTGACTTAAGGTGCACACAGTGAAATCCAGTTAGCAGAATTGCTAGGCAAAGGGGAAAAGGTGGAAATAACATTATGTAAGTATCCAATATATGTCAGGCCCCTGGCAACAGTATTTGATAAGTATTATTACATTTAACAGGTATGATAATATGTCAAGGTAGAAGGACCCCCATACCCCCCATATGCATACTTATGAATTTACAAATGAATTAACTAGGTAGTGGCTTGCTCAAGATCATATAGCTAATCCACCCAAGATTACCAGACTTCCAATTGATTGGGATTTACAAGCAGATAAGCAAATATGCTAGTCACCTTCCTAATACTGTCACAAAGTACCTAAGTAAATCAACTTACAAAGAGGGAAGGTTTATTGCACTCCCAGTTAGAGGTTTCTGTTCATGGTCACTTGACCTTGATGCTCTAGACCTCTGGTGGCCTACTCTGTCATAGCAAGAAAGCATGGCAAGGATGCAGGGAAGCAGATGGTGGGAAAGCAGAGGAAGGGGGAGGCCTCTTCAAAGCCAAGCCCCCTGTCACCCAACTTCCTCCCACTAGGACCCATTCTGAAAGGTCCAGCCACCTCCCAAAGCAATAGCCCGTAACAGGTAGCTTTCCAGATCATCCAAGAGCCATAGCAAAGCAATAAATAAAAAAGTAGAAACAGCTAAATCAAGAATCTTTCCAAAATGCCTAAATCAACCCCACAGTTTGCTACAGAGGAAGACAAAGAGTGAGGCTTATTTGGGGCCTCAGGGCCAGCTCTGCTATCAACCCTGGGGATCTCTGAGCAGCTCTGTAGATAACGGAGTCTTGATGATAGCCAAGTCAGATCACCCATCACAGTGATGCTGCAATGTACAGTGGCCATGAAATGTTGCACAGCCTTGCCATTGCACAGGTTCAGTGAGTGTCTGCTGTCTATGGTATATGAATGGGACCCCGGTACCATACTAGGCAAATATGCCTGGGTACACTTGACATTCTTCAGCATTAGAACCTCTGAGAGGTTGGTTTATTTAATATTGATTTGGATCCAAATTTTCTTAGGTGGTACCCAGATAACTTTATCTGTGTAAATACTCTATGAGGTTATGATACAGAATATCTGCAGACGCCCCCTAAAAAACTCTCTTAGATTTGGTTGACTGGGACCTACAGTGAATACAAGACAAGAATGTCTGTCATAGACCCTTGTTCCCTCCTCCAAATGAGAAAAGGAGGGAAGTGTACTTGGGAATTTAGAACCATATGTTTGTATGCGATCCTAATGCAAAAACAGCAGTGAAATTCTCAAAGATTCCTTGTGTGTGAAAGAAACTACTGTCCAGGCCGAAGAAGAGACCATAGCTTCAGCGGAACTGGGAAGCTGGTGAGATCCCTCCAGATGATTCAGAGACAAGGCAGATGCCCACAGGAAACCCACCTCTACCAACAAAAGTGGCTACAGGTCCAAAGGCCTCCAAAAGTCAGCTAGAAAATCAAATTAGCCCAAGAATGTTGTTGGAGAGAGGTCTTCCTCCTGAACAAGTAAGACAGTGTGAAACTGAAGTGCACCAATTAGGGAACAGTCAGTTCTGTAGGCTGCGGAAACACCAAAGACAATTGGGCATACCAAGAGCCAGCATCTAAAGGAAAGCAGATTGAATGACTGTGGAACCACATACCACAGGCCTGAATGACTGTGGAACCACAGACCACCTGCTTAACTCCTTAAGACTCACTTCCCACCACTGCAAAATAGAAGTAATATCAATAACTTCCTTCCAGCACAGTTGTTAGGAAAAGTGAAATCTGTAATTCACACATCACACACAATGGATTTGCTCCATAATGCCACCTACAATCACAATAATTATGCTTTAATATGTAAAGAGTTTCCTAAATTTAAGAATTTTGGCACCTGCATATCCTCTTTCCTCAAGACAAAAGGAAAAACTCATGACATCTTCAATCCTTGGGGCCCTGAGCACAGAGGTCCTGTGATATCTTTTCCATCTCCAAGGCCAGAGCTGCCTGACAGCTGATGGTCTAGGTAACCATCCCTGACTTCACTGTCTCCCTTCCTGTTACTAACAGACTTCAGAATCAAGATCAACTCCTGGTGATCAGCCCCTGGCTTCACCCAGACCTGCAAGAACTCCAGCAATGAGGACTTGCCTTGCTGGAAGCCCAAGACCCCACACACACACCCTGACAGCACATTTTAAAGATACAAAGCCAATCAATAGGGAGCATTCAGAGAGCCGCTACTGGTGGTTGGGAGAGAATAGATACGGAGAAAGTCATAAGGATGATAAATCCAGGCTCAGCTCCTCTCTGACTAATGTAGGCACTAAAACACGCCATGAATAACCTGCTTTGAAACGTGTCATGCTTCTGAGGGACCAATCAATCTCCGGCTCTCGGTGGACCACATTAAAATAAATTTGTCACCGTGAGGTTATGAAATATTGATGGTGTTTTTGAGTCTGGGTGTTAGGAGGTGGAAAGGTGTATCAGACGAGGGAGGCAGGGAGTGGGAGCTGTTTTAATGAATTATCTCCAGACTGGGAAGGGAAACACATGCACAGGCTGGAAGACGAGGAAGAGACAGGGCAAGATGTCAATGTGGAGAGAAAGCTTCCAAATGAGGAAGCCCAGTATGGTGAGATCGGATCTGAGTTCCAAAGGACACTGAGGGTTGGGTCTTATGGGAGGGAGCCAGAGAAGAACAGAGGTCCTGATAAAATAAAATAAAATAAAATTGTGGAATTACATCTTTAATCTATATTTTCAAGAGACACATGCAGGGGAGTATATTAAAGGCTCTGAAAAGTCCTGCAGTAAAAAGGTCCACTTGGCTCCATTTTAGTTAATTTTTCCCAATGCTATTTAACATAGAAAAAGAGAAACATGTTGTTCAACTCTAGAATCCCATGGGAAATAGTTCGGAAACACAAACCCACATCCTTGTGACCCAAAGTAAGGTTCACAGACCATCAGCACCAGTGTCAGATGAGGTTTGCTATCAGTTCTGTCCCAGACCAACTGGGTCAGAGGCTGCACCATCCCAAGTGATTCATGTACTGTGAAGTATGAAAAGCACTGACTTAAGTGAGTCACCAGAAAAAGAGGTCTGTGCAGAACCAGATGAGCTATGCCTGGCAATTAGGGCTTCTATCTAGAATCCTGCCATGCTCTGCACTGGAAATCAAGGGACTCTCTTTGTCCAGTATCAAGGCCACTTGTCTGCTGTGCATTTACAAGTAAAGGCAGAAATTTGGGAGACATTTTCTTTTTTGCCTTTTTTAAGGTAGTGTATATTAATTACCAGGGGGGAAAATATCTAACTCAGATATATAGTGGCCTCTCTTGAGACAAGTAGAATTGGGTTACTGTGTGGTATTTTACATCTGAAAACCAAGCTCCAGGTACACCTCCACCTGGACCAGAGAAGCTGAATTGATGTCACAGGCCCGCAGGAAGCTCCCTATCAGGCTCAGGTTCGTCATGTGTCCTCCAAAGATGGCTGTTCCACAGGCAGGGATACAAGGACAGCTGACTAGGTCAAGCCATTGCTGCCAGTGGAGAAGAGAATGCAGACTCCAGAGGGACAGTGTCCGGTTCCACTGCTGACGTAGCTGTGTCACCTTGGCACATGACTCCTCCTCTCCAAGCCCCAAGGCCCTGGTGGTATTGTTTGCCCTTTCGTGCCAGCACCCAGCACATGCCTGATTCAGTAGATAGCTGGAAACATGTTTGAGGCCTGAATGAAGAGGAGGTCCGGCGCTTCTGGATCATAGAATTGTAGTAAGAATTCATACAATTAAGTATGGAAGATACGAAGCTCACAGTGGATGTCTTTTTGACTTTTCATGTGGAGAGATGGATAAAAATCTGTTCATTACAGAGAGGACACCAATGACATACAAACAATACCACTCATGTCTAGCTTGGCAACCCAGTGGGCTTACTGGGATTATTTACAGAAGTATGGGCAAAGGGTTATTCTCAGGAGCATAGAAGCCCAAACCTTACCAGAAAGATGACCAAGCATGTGTGACAACAACTGGTGACATCTGCAGAGTCACACAACTTGCAGGCAGCTCAAGCAGCTTAGAGTCTTGTGACTTGCAAGGGCTTCCTGAGACTTAGATGTTTACTTCCTGAGCCTACCGCCCAAATCATAATTCCAAGGAAATAGCTCCACTACACACAATGAAGGCCTGGGTGTTAGGAGCACATAGGTTGCATGTGAGGACCTAGGTGTGCATGTGGGTTGTATGTGAGCAATCGCCACACTGTGACAAATACCTGAAGAAAACATTTGTAAATGCAAAGTTAAGCTTACACGGTATCGGAGATTTTAGTCCATGACCAGACAGCTTCAGTGCTGTGAGGAGACAGGGAGGCAGAGCATGTGGCAGGTCAGCTCGGCAGAACACAGCTGCTCACCCCATGCTAACCAAAAAGCAAAGAGGAGAGTGAGGAGGGACCAGACAGATATGCTTCATGGCACATTCCCAGCAACGACTTTCTCCTCTTCAACTTCTCTTTAATAATTAATCCATCAATAGATTAAGCCATTGATTTGGTCACCACCTTTATGATCTAATTGCTACCCCAAAGCCTTATTTTTGAATATTACCCTGGGACCTTCAATTTCAATCCAAATCATAATCTGGGGGGGGGGCCCTTAAAATCCACAGAGAGAAAATACCATTTTCTAAAGCACTGTTAAGAAAACAGCAACCACTGTCTCTCTTACGGTGACCTCTTCCTCCTCACATGCCACATGGCCAGGACAGGACAGGGACTCAGTCCCATTACTGGACTTCACTACTTCCTCCCTGTTTTCTGAACACTCTCAGCTTCAATCCATCCTCCCTCAAATAACTCAGTTAATGGTCTTGGTCTCAGTGTTTGCCTCCATAGAATGGGGAGAATTCAATCTTCCTAATATGATTGACAAGATGGAATGAAACAATTTGTGTTGTTGACTATTGACTTGGGTCATGGGATGATGTCTCAAAAGAAGCTGGTACTTTGGAGGTGGCATGAATCACACAACTGGATGCTGCCATCTTAAGAATTCTCTTTGATGTCTGCCATTTGTTGAGGTAACAAGGGACCCAACAAAATAAAGGGTCCAAGAGTATATGTCATATTTTAAAAGTGTAAGTAAAAGTAAGAGCTGGTGAATATCAAACGTTTTCGTGTAACTGGCAAAAGGCTCGGGCTTTTTACATACATCATTTCATGCCATTCTTACAAGGTAGATACTCTAACAACCCCCAGTTTTATAGCTGAAGACACAGAGGCACAGAGAAGTATAAATCTGCTGAAAGTCCCAGAGCTAACTAATAGAAGATCTGAGACTCAAAGCTAGATCTTTAAGACACTAGAATCTAAACACTTGGCCGTGAAGACACACGACTGATTTACAACATCTAGACACTGACTTGTGTAGAACTCATCAGCACCAGGGAGACTCCAACAGCACAAAAGCAGAAGGGTAGCCAAGAGTCCCAAGGATGCTCCGAATTCCAGATACCTTATTCTAGTTTCATTTCTGTTGCTATGACAAAACAACCTGGCCAAAAGCAATTCAAGGGAGAAAGGTCACAGTCTGTCATGGCAGAGAACTCAAAGGGGCAGGGCCTCAAAGCGATGTCACACCACATCCCCAGTCAAGAGCAGAGAGAAATAAATGCAAGCAGGTTTTCTCTCTCATCTTATACATTTAGGACCCCCTGAATAGGGAAGGTACCACCCACAGTGGGCTGTGTCTTCCCACTTCAATTAGCAATCAAGGCAATCCCCTAAAGACATGCCCATAGGCCAAACTGGCCTGACAGTTCCTCATTGGATGACTCTTGCCAGGCAGTTTTCAGTTGAGAGTTAAAGCTAACCATCACACACCCCATGGACTGACAGCCAGTTCCCCAATGTCAGCAGAGAGGGAGGAAGAAGCAGTGGAGAAGGCAAAAAAGCACTTCCAGGGAAGAAGGGGAATGGAAAATGCAATGTCTGTGAGACAACTTACCACTGGGCAAACTGTGCTGGTCTTCAAATGTCCCTGTCCTTCCCAGGGGGTAATTTGTAGCCTCCACTCCAGGGAGATAGATTAGGCTCTGTGACCTGCCTGCCTCTTCCCACAACAGGCTTAAATCACCCCACCTGCTGAAGTCAGGAGTGGTCACATGGCTTATCCTGGCCAGTGCACTAGGAGCAGGAAGAGTCAGTGGGGCTTCTGAACAGAGCTTATAAGAGCCAAGTCACCATTTCTGTCTTTCCTTTATCTCTAGGATGGACCAACAACGCCCCTCAATCCCACATGAGGCTTCTTTATCAATCCAGATCCTGAAATGCAGCCCAAGCAGAGAACAGCTATACTCAGCATGAGGCACATGTTCAGTGTGAAGCAAGAAATAGAGATCTGTTATTTCAAGTCACTGAGATTTTGAGAATATTTATTACCAGAGTAGAACTGACTCAGCTAACTAATACGTCGATTTAGTGGCCTGGAATGGGAAGAAGAAAATTTCAGAGAACAAATGTCTGGATTAACATCCTGGAATGTCACAAACTAGTAAAGGAAATTCAAAGACTCCACCATTGGGCAATTTCTTTACAATTGAAGGAATAGTCTAAGGACCTGTGTTAATTTGTAGAGATATTTGGAATACCGCAAGCATCTCACAATTCATAGGACAAACACACCCCCAACCAAGACTCATCCCTGTCAGTAGTGCTGAGGCTGAGAATCCTGGTGTCTCAGAGGTGGGAGGGAGTGGACTGTCTGTCATACTTAACAACCAGAGCCTGCACCATCTACATACCATTATTGAATTTACAAAGTGTTTGCTCATACATTCTTTTATTCTATCTTTATGGTCCTCCTGAGGACTGGCTATTATAACCCTACCTCATCAATGGGGTAAGGCAGAGACTCAGGCAAAAAGCCTACCTGAGGGCATTCTTACAAATGGGGTAGGAATTCTAACCCAGCCATGCTGCCTTCTCCCATACTGGGTTTCATTAAGCTGTGGCTTTTAACAGCACTGCATCCTCTTAGAGGCCGATCAATACTCAGTCACTCATTGGACGGCAGCGTCTAGAAGATTCACTTTCTTTCTAAGTCTTTCTAATCCCCTTGAACATGTGCTCAGCCAAACAGGCACACTCTGGTTGGTGCATTTGTTTTGATAAGTGTAGCTTTGTTTTAATTATTAATGTTAATACCAAGCACATACTAGTCAATCACCCTGCTGTGTCTTGTCAACAAAGCTGTGCTGGGAGAAGTCTCTCTCAACCACTGGCCTCCTAGCTCTTCACTAGGAAGGAGAGAAAAAGCACGGGAGGAGACTAGGTGAGGATTTGTCCATTTCCTGACTGCTGAACCAGGCCACCAGGCTGGTTGGCATTCCTGTGGCATTCTGGTGACCAAGAGTTTCCTTATATGGGACAAATGACAAAGGACAGAAGAGGGAAGATGAAGGCCATCCAGGGTACCAGGGCAGTCACTCAGTCCCTCACCAACAGAAACCTGAGAGGTCCCTGTCCTGTTCCCAGGGCTCCTTTACACAGAGCACAAATTCAGAGATGTTCATGTTAATCATCTGTGTCCTACTCCCAACCTGGACGCAGGCCAACTTCCCAAACCCATCCCAAACTTCTAACTACTAATCCTGAGAATTAACCACAGCCCAAAGGCTCAGCAGAGACACTCTGAAGGATAATGATGATAGGCAGGAGTCGATAAGCACCCTTCCATGGGTGTAAAGCTTCAAATACTCCTTCATCAATATACCTGTCTGTACTATGTCGCACTGAGTGTCCCTTAGTACAGTTTCCGCATCTGCCAGAAATTAGAGAAGTGAGAAGTACAGGAATTATGTGCAGCCCCCAGAAAGGTGTAAGTGTACACTTTAGTTTTTGCATGTATCCATGCATGTGTGTCTGCATGTGTGTGTTTGAATGTTTATGGACACAGTTGCAGGTGCACATGTACATGTGTCCACATGCATGTGGTGGCCAGAAGTTGATGTTAAATGTCTCCCTTGATGGCTCCTCCCCTTATATGTGGGGGTAGGGCCTTTCACTGAACACTTGCTAATTTAGCTTGTCTTGCAAGCCAGCCTACCCCAGGAAGCCCTGTCTCCATTCCTGAGGGCTAAAATTACAAGTGGGCCACCTGCTCAGTTTCGACATGGGTTCGGGGGATCTGAACTCTGTTCTTCACTCTTGCACATAAAATACTTTATCCACTGAGCCACCTCCCCAGCTCTTTGAATGCAAGCTTTTTAGACAACCTACTGGCAACCTTAATTTTTCAACAGTGATTTTGACACAAGATGAAGCAGACACAGCCCGTTGGAATTGGAAGACTGGTCAGAAACTAGGAGCTTCCATTAATTTTCTGGGGCACTGTCCAGGCAGCCTTCCACTGAGGTGAACTGACTCATTTGCATAGTGGATAAAAAGCCTCTTTTCCTCAACAACATGTTGCTGCTCCTCCACCGCACTTCCCCTCTGCCCATCTGAGTCACCTGCAGTGTGAGGGGGTGTTTCAGGGCACTGGTACTTCCTATCTCTCATGCCTGCTCTTATATTCCCTTTAAGGTCTTTACCCAGTGTTTTTATTTTTGTTTGTGAGCCTAGCCTTTAACAGCTGAGCCATCTCTCCAGCCGTGTCCCCCCCCCCCCAGACTTCTTGACTGTGCACACCACCTGAAAGTGTAAATGTTCTCAGAGGCTAACCCTAAACAAATAAGAAAGGGCGTAGATGGGTAAATGTCCAGTCTCCCTCCTACTCTCCAACAAGACCAATGAAAGGGTGCAGAAAATGTGGTATGTGGTCCACTGACAGAATAGTACTCAGTCATACGAAAGGATGGAACTCTAGCATGTCTGGCAACATAGATGAAACTGAAGCACATTATACACAGTGGAACAAGCCAGTGAGAAGACTCAGAAGGTACAGGTCACACAGTATCTCAAGGGAGCCCCAGCAGGACTGAGCCCCAGTTGCCCACAGCTAGAAGCTTATGCCACTTATTTGGTTTGTCTTCCTTCCATGGCCTGATTTTTCCCATGTCTTTGTTTTCTGGGAAAATCTCCAGATAAATCAGATTGCATCCCAGTCCTTATTTCAGGAGCTCAAAAACAAAGGCCCTGCCCACCCTTCCCCCCAATAACACAGAGAACAGAACTCTGGTGTCTGAGTGTACTCAGGTGAATGAGAAGAAAGCTAAGAATTCAAGGGAAGCCACATATTGAAAAATCAAGTATTAGAGTGGAACAGAGGAACTGGAGAAAAGGGAGAGCATGGCCCTGAGGACTCAAGGTGTAATGGTTTTGGCTCCAGGTAGATGCAGGAGGCTGACCTCAGCTTTCCCACTGACCCCTGCAGTGCCTGCTCAGGTTTGGTCCAATCTCTAGTTTCCTTAGAGGGAGGTGCAGCTCTTTATTATGCAGATAAATGATGGGAAGCTGACTACAGGTGAGCACTCTGCACCTGGAAAGTCAGAGAGGAATGATCCTCCTTCCAGGATCATCAAGAGTCAGAGGGTGGGTGATGGCTGAAGGCTGGTGAGTTTACACCCTCCCTGAGCAGGAATAAGACACTTCAGACTTCAGATTTGGTCCATTGCTGCAGAGAATAGATGCTGTGACCAGACCCTTCCAGCCACACATAGTGGCTGAGCTTCCCAGTTCTTACATCTGCAGAGCTCCTACCCAGCTTCATCCCCTGACTTCAGACAACTCTCAGCTCCCATGTAGCCTTCCAACAGATTCCTTTTTGCTAATTTTAGCAAAAGCTGGTTTCTGTTGTTTATAACTTAGAACACAGTCGTTATTTATAATGCATGAGCATCCAGAGTAAGGAATGTGCATGGGGGGGGGGGGTAGTCAGTCAAAAGTTTGAAGTCTGAGAATAAAAACAGTGAGGCGCTTTAGAAGCCACAAAGCCCGGCAATGGGGCATCTATTGAATGACCAAAAACAAGCAGGGAGTGTCCTCTGTTGTTTTCATCTCTTGGGATCATTCTTATCTAAAAGACGTCTGGCTTAAGAGAACGCATGTTTTAGCAGCAGATGGCTCCACAGACCCACTGGAGCACAAAGCCCCAGTACAGCTAACTGAAGCCTTCAGCCAGGGCCTCCATGACACAGGAGGGCAGGTGAAGGACCCAGTGTTAGTGTTCACACTTGGAGAATGGCATTGTTGGTGGCACCCTTGGAGAGATGATATGAGGTCCACTGATGTGAGTGTGGCTTGGCCACAGAGTTTAGATGGGAGAGGGGAAAGTGGCCTCATTTATGAATGTGGTATGTTTCTCTAGAAATCCCCACACATACACACATACTTGGAAAGCAGAGGCAGGAAGAGCCTGACCTTGAGTTTGGGCTGTCCAATCCTGGGCTATAATTTTGTCCAACAAACCAGCCAAAGCAAAGCATTCTGGTTCAGTCCCAAAGACACCTTGAGTAAATTGCCTTGTGCCCCTGAACTTCATCCTCCTCATCTATAAAATCTGTTACCACCTTTCTCAATAGATAGATGTGAGGTTTCAGGGGAACAGCCTGTATGTATTGTGTCCCACTCCATGGTTTCCTGAACCTCGTCTTAAATAGACTTACACTGAAATGAGGAAACTACAGAGGGACAGGGTCCTGACTGGCATATACATGACAGCTGTCACTCCAATATTACAAGACTAGACCAGGTGATTGGAAGGCTAGCTAAGAATCCATCTTCTACGGTGGCCCCATTCTCATGCTTCTCAAACCTGTGGCCTCATTCAGAGAGCATGCTGTCTCCTGGCAAAGCAGGTACATTCCTCTACCACTGAGATAAGGAACTCTGTGCCTAACCCTCCATAACGGCCCAAATTCTAAACTAGGATCAATATTTATTTCATCACAGAATTCATGAAAAACAAGCGCAAAGAATAAATCTCAAAGAAACATTTAAAAATTGAAAATCAGACAACAAATTGAGAAAGAATATTTCCAAACATAGGTCAACATCCTTAAGGTTTTCTTGTAAGTTTGATGTCTCTCAGGGCAAGAAGAAGCCAAGCACTGAAGTAGGAAGATGCTCCAAGGATGAGAAAATCCACATGAGAACTACAAATGACAAAGACTCTTTAAAGGGCTCACCCACCAATAATCAAAAGAAATGCAAACCAAGACAGCTGTGTGGTTTTGTTTATAATCTACTAAATTTGCAAAGGTTAAAGAGAGCTCAGTGCTGGTGACAGCAGAAGGAGCAGGGTCCCAGCGTGGGGCTCTCAGACCGAAGGTGGGAGTGTAAATCAGTGCCAATTCCTAAAGGGCGGTGGAGCAATCCGTACCAAAGATGCTGAAAATGATTCATGCCCACTTAAGTATTTCATCCTCAGGAAATAATTGGAACTGTGAACAAATATTTGTTTACAAAAATGTTCATCACACGATTACTTCTGGTGACAGACAAATGGATCAACCTGTCTATAAAATAACTGGGAAGCATATGGCTCGCCCATATTGTGGAACTACTAAAAAGTCATTCAAGAAAGCACTTTGGAAGATGTTGAGGGTGGAAAACAATAGACAATATGGCCTCTGTGTGTAAAAATAAAATGATGCTTATGAATCTTGTACATGCATAGGAAAAGTACAGACATCTTGTTCCATAATGTTAGCTGAGGCTCTCTCTAGATGGCAGGACATAAAATTAATAACATTCCAAACTCCACTCTGACCCTGTAGCAGGAAATAAGGATTTGTACTTGGGTCTGGTGAGATAAGTGCTCAAAAGCCTTCATAATGCAGTGATTTAAAAATAATAATAAGCCGGGCGGTGGTGGCGCACGCATTTAATCCCAGCACTCGGGAGGCAGAGCCAGGCGGATCTCTGTGAGTTCGAGGCCAGCCTGGGCTACCAAGTGAGTTCCAGGAAAGGCGCAAAGCTACACAGAGAAACCCTGTCTCGAAAAACCAAAAATAATAATAATAATAATAATAATAATAATAATAATAATAAAATCCTAGTTCTCATGAGATCGTGACATTTGAGTTTCACGAATTTAAAAATGAAAAAAAAAAAAACAGTCAGCGAGGTAGCTCAGTGGGGAAAGCGGCTTGCTATGTAAGCCTGAAGACCCAAGTGTGACTCGTGGAACCCACACAGAGGTGGAGGGAGTGAACGGACTCTGTGAAGTTGTCATCTGGCCTTCACACATGTGCTGTGGCACACAAACACCCATGCACACACATCATACACACAGTAAGAAGGAGGAACAGAGGACTGGAGAGGATGAATGAAGGGGCTTCCTAATTAGTAAAGAAAATGCTACACGGCTACATGGAAATGGCCTTGAAAAACACTGCAGATCATTTCTAGAAAAATCACAGTTAGGATCAGAACTGATTCAATAAATATAGAAAATCTGAATACATTAATCCCAGTAGCGGTTCCACACAATGCAGGAAGAGATTAAAATAAGTATTATTTATGAATGTTATCATTATAAATTTGAATAAGTAATATAAGATGTGAAAAACCAAAAGCATTATATCTTGTTACATAAGATATAAAAATCTACTTGTATATAAATCTATAGCTTTCTCACAGACTATAAATGCAATAGCATCTATAAAATTAAATGAAAAATGCCTAGCTTATAATAAAAAGACAATTTAAAAACATATTCCATACTCAACAGGTCTCCTGAGTAAGTCCTTCCTATTATAAGCAGTTATGCACAGCACTGGTGTTACACAACGCTTCCCTAACTGTGAGGTCCACAACCTGGCCATTTTAGGGACTTCGTCCTCTGGGCATATTAAAGAATACAAGACTTTGTCTACAGGATACAATGGCTAACCCCAAATCTGTGTCCCATTTCGTGGAACTCCATATCAACCTAAGTTCAACATGGGAAGCCAATCATTGTTCTGACAAGATCATGTGTGTCTGAATTTCAGTTCTCAAGGACTCGGGTGTGAGTCCCCAGACCCTCTCTTTTTGGAAATTCCAATGGTATACCAAGAGAATGTTAAGATGATGACAATACTGCTGTGGCCTCTCTCACCTGGGTCAGGAACTGTCTTCTGGCAGTTTATAGGATGCTTTCTGGAATCAGAGCCAGTAAGACATAGAGGCAAGGGAGCGTGCATTTTTTTTTTTTTTTTTTTTTTTTTGGTTTTTCGAGACAGGGTTTCTCTGTGTAGCTTTGTGCCTTTTCCTGGAACTCACTTGGTAGCCCAGGCTGGCCTCGAATTCACAGAGATCCACCTGGCTCTGCCTCCCGAGTGCTGGAATTAAAGGCGTGAGCCACCACTGCCCAGCCAAGGGAGCGTGCATTTTTATCCAATCCAATGTGTGAGTGTTCCATGACAAAGATGATGGAGATAATAGCGATGGTGTTGGTGATGGTGCAGGAGATGAATGGGAAGGAGGATGGGAATGGATGAGTGAACATTGGACTGGGGATAGGGCAAAGGGAGGAATGAGGAATGGGAGACAGTAGATATGGGCATGGGGTGAGAGTGGGGGTGGGGGTGGGTGACAGTGGGTGCAGGATGGAGGTAAGAATGAGGACAGGGGTGGGTGATGGTGAGTGTAGGATGGAGGTAAGAATGGAGGCAGGGGTGGGTGATGGTGGGTGCAGGATGGAGGTAAGAATGGAGGCAGGGGTGGGTGATGGTGGATGTAGGATGGAGGTAAGAATGGAGGCAGGGGTGGGTGATGGTGGGTGCAGGATGAAGGTAAGAATGGAGGCAGGGGTGGGTGATGGTGGATGTAGGATGGAGGTAAGAATGGAGGCAGGGGTGGGTGATGGTGGATGTAGGATGGAGGTAAGAATGGAGGCAGGGGTGGGTGATGGTGGGTGCAGGATGAAGGTAAGAATGGAGGCAGGGGTGGGTGATGGTGGATGTAGGATGAAGGTAAGAATGGAGGCAGGGGTGGGTGATGGTGGATGTAGGATGGAGGTAAGAATGGAGGCAGGGGTGGGTGATGGTGGGTGCAGGATGAAGGTAAGAATGGAGGCAGGGGTGGGTGATGGTGGATGTAGGATGGAGGTAAGAATGGAGGCAGGGGTGGGTGATGGTGGGTGCAGGATGAAGGTAAGAATGGAGGCAGGGGTGGGTGATGGTGGATGTAGGATGAAGGTAAGAATGGAGGCAGGGGTGGGTGATGGTGGATGTAGGATGGAGGTAAGAATGGAGGCAGGGGTGGGTGATGGTGGGTGTAGAGATAAGATAAGAATAGAGGTGAAGGGTGAGCCACAGTGGGTGTAGAAGGGGGTTGAGAATGGAGATGAGGAATGGGCCACAGTGGATGTGGGGGTGGGGTGAGAAGAAGAATGAGGAATGAGTAGCAGTGGGGTAAGGGTGGCAGCAGAAGATGGAGAGGAAGGGAGGGCCAAGGGGCATCCTCCTCGTGCTTAGGTCAGTGGTAACTGTAATCGGGAAAGCTGAAAAAAAAGGAAAGTGGCTTTGGGGTCCTCCATTCTGGCCATGGTTGTGGTTAAAGGGCATTTTAAATCCCCAGTGTTTCTCCCCAATCTACGAGGCATGATTCTCAAGTCAGAGGCTCCTCTCACCCCGCATGACCCAAGAGCACTTGCTATTTGATCTTGCTGATAGAATTTCTGATCCAATTCCAGTTCCGGTAAGTAGGTCAGCCGTGTGGCTCGCTTTTGCTGTGGCCCCAGTTACACCCACCAGCGGTGACAAATATGTGAGCGAACACCAAGCTAGGTCATTTCCAGAGACATGGAGCCAGAAAAAAAGCTCTCAGAACCCATGTTCACACTGGTCACAGGAGGAAAGACAGAGAAGGACCTTAACCTGACATGAAACCTAGCCAGGAGGGGTGGCACATACCTGTGATCCCAGCACCCAGGAGGTAGAAGCAGGGGAACAGAGTTGGAGGCTAGCCTGTGCTACATAGTATGACTGTCTCGTTTTTTCCCCCAAAGCCCTGTTCTCTGGAATGAATATATATATATATATATATTCTAATTAAATTCATTCAGCTGTCCCTTTTTCATGAAAACAACACCAATATTCCCATTTTACAGATAAGAAACTTGATACTCAGAATGTGTCATGCTCACCTAGGTACCCATGAAGACAAGGACTGAGATTATTTTGTGCACCCACCTATCTCTAGAATCTAGCCTATGGCAGCCACATAGTAGGCACTCAGTGATTGCTCATAGATAATGTTTGCACACTAAGTGTTTGCAGGCAAGGTCAGACCCATGAGTCTGACATACTCCTATGCAACTTTCCTGGGACACTGTGACAATTTTAGATTTCTTTGAGCTTGCAAAGGAAAAGTTTACCAAACAAATTTTTTTTTCTTTCTGTTCCCCCTGGAAGCATCCGGGACTGCTCAGAGAGGAACAGCACATGGGGAAGATGAAATTGAAATGTAGGAGCATCTCTAGACACGACAGAGGTCCCCACAAATATTCCCCGTGGGCCTCATTACACATTTGAGCAAACATTACCTTCACTCACAGCTAAATTTCCTGTTTGCTCGGCTGATCAATTCCTCATCAAATTTTAATGCGGGGTTCAAACCGTCTGTGGTGTTTTAATTAGGCCTAAGATTGTGAAGTGTCTGAGGCAGGGCTGAGCTTTATCCAAGCCCCCATTTCCCATCCTGTGTTGCCAGAAAGGGGGGGGGGGCAATCAGCACAGGGCTGGGTCATTGCCAGGCATACACAGCCTGTGTTCCTGGATGTACCATGCTCTCTAGTGGTGACAATCCACAGAGGAGTGGGCTGTGCAGCCTGGGGGCTTCCAGGTCTCCTCAGTCCCCCCAGACCCCTATGAGCTGCTGCCTTGATGCTCAAGTTATTTTCCTTTCTCACTCATTTCTTCTCTCTTCCTTTCCAGTAGAGCAAAGAATCCCAGGTGTTTAGTACAGCCCACAGGCTCTGGCTAGAACCACTGTGGGTCAGGTGAAGGAAAGAGAAACTAAAGCCACGGGAACCTGCCCCAGGGTATCTCACCATGGAGAATGCGGATGTCCACACCGTCAGCAATGATGGGTGGTGTGGAGGAAAGACTTACATGTGGCCCTAGCAACAGGGACCATAGGAAAGGCTCAGAGTCACAGGGACCGCAGGTAAGGCCCAGCATCACAGTCCTTAGGCAGTCTGGCAACCTCCAGAAGACCAAGTACCAAAGTGGTTCTTTTCAGAGCCCAAGAGGAAGTCAGGTGATTGAGAAACAAGGACATGGAGGGAGATTGGTCAAAATGGGTTGATTAGTGGATCCTGAAGTCCAGCACCCTGTTCCACCATTCCTTCATACCAACCCCCAACTTAACATAAAATCTCAGAATGTCCCCAAGCTCTGCTTCTTCCCTTTACAAAACAGAACAACATAAACCAGAAAACCTGTCCTCGGGAGACCTCCCTCCTCATCCAGCATGGCTAACTAACAGGGCATCATCTGCATTTTAGGGTATCCAGTGCCCATTGCCATATTCAAGGTTCTGAGAAGTCCTGCAAAGGGGGAGCCTGGACCACACTGCACAAACCTGCATTCTCCAAACTCATTCGTACCTGGGACAGTAAGTAGCTAACACTTACCTCTGTCACTACTGTTTTCTGTATTTACACCCTCCACCACAAGACCTGTGACAGCTCAGGATGACGTGCACTTTCCAAACGGCAGCACCAAGTAACGAAGTGTTCCATCTCATAGCCAACAGTGCACGTCAGTGCTCAGAAACTGAGCAGTCCGGATAGGGAAGAGAAGGTGTGGGCAGAGTTGGTTTCTCTGGGCCTCTCTCCCTAGCTTTGTCTAAGCCGCCTTTGTTCTGTGCCTTCACGTGGGCGTCTGTCTGTACTATCTGAATGCAACTTCCCTCTTAGGACACCAGTCAGCTGGGAATAGGACTCGCCCTAGCACCCACTTCAACATAACTCCCTCTTCAATTCTCTCTCCAAATACTGTCACATTGTGAGCACTTGGTGTAACCTGTAGGGCTCTGCAGGAGCATCACTCTGATCAGTTCACACAGCCTTTCTGAGGATAGCCCTTCAGGTGAACCCTACTCACCGTCCCAAATGATAAAGTTAGAATCAGCAAGAAACAGGTTCCCTGAGCCGCTCAGCAGCTGAGCTGCTCAGCATTGCTGGGTGTCTGCAGGGTCTTTCACTCAGCACCACAGTGCCTGGAGAGGTCCCCCTGGTGATGAAACATTTGAATCAGGCAGACCCACCGACCACACTGCCACCTTCAAAGGGTTAAGGTTGCAAACAGACTTATCGACTGGTGCCCTCTTGTCGAGCCCAGGGAAGCGTGACTGATTGGAAGCCCGTGCAGAGGAGGAGCCCGCTTTGTGGGCCCAGAATAAATAAGGGCCTGTCAATAGCTCGGATCCCTGGCATCGACAAAGTCTGCAGTCTCAATAGGCAATTAACACTTTACAGGGGCCATTACCCAGCGGCCTCCCCGCATTTTACCGCACATTTTCTGCCATCAGCTCCGGTACAGAAGCTTCTGAATAAAAACATAAAAATGAGCTAGAACATGCCAGCAGTTTGCCCGACTGCAGCCTCGGGGCCACACATAGCAAAAAGCCATATTTCCTCTCTCTTTCTAAAATGCGCTTTCTTCCTTGCATCCTTGGTTCTGCAGACACGTGCATGCACTTACACATATGAACACTCAATCAGGTGCTGGGGGTGAGGGGCACCAGCGCGCTGTTAGAAAGGAGGCAGCAGAGCACAATGGTAAGCGATTCTTCCCACTTTTCTGGGTTCCAGGAAACAGCTTTCTGCCAAAGATCACGAATGACTCAGTTTACCTATGACAAGGCCAAAAACTCTCCAGGTTCCATTCTTTGGTTCATTGCCTAAAGAGGTCTCTCCACTTAGCAACCAAGATTCCCCTCTTATTGTACTCTGGGCAGCTCACAGCAGTGTGCCCTACTGAGGCCACACAGGTAGTGACAAGGCCAAGTCTGAGGTTCACACCTCCCCCAGACCAGAACACTCTGATCTTGCCTTTGTGTCTGTATTTAGAGAGTTGCACCTTTTGGGGACTCATTCAGTCTCTGACCCCAAAATTCTGCCTATCTTTCCAAAGTTACCTTTTTCAGATGGCTGCCCTCATGGTACTTGAGATCACTGGGTACTGTGTTGACCAAATAATCTTCAGTCTACTTATTCTGGGGCATGAAATCGGCTCTAGGTGATGTCCACGATCCAAGTACACCTCTATGAATACAGATGAGGTTAACAGTGAGGGAACATCTCACACAGATGCCTAGAGACAGTCCAGGTACACGAGATTGCTAGGTAAGGCAGAAATCAAATTCTTCCTCAAGCACAGTAAAGGACTCCTCTCCCAGTGTGGACCAGACCAGTCTGCAGCTCTCTGCCTTGGGTAAGCCTCTGGGTAGGAGGAGATGCCAACCTGGAGCAAGAGGTTACCAAGGACCTCTTACCAAGGACCACCATCCCCTGGCAGAAGGAACTTCTCCCAAAGAATGAATGCACAAGTGTCATGGTACGGAGAAGAGGTGAGTTGATTTACCATGGACTCCCGTCTTCCTGAGATGCTCCTCTGAGCCCAGCCATCTTGACACAGCTTCATAGGCAGTGACAGACGATGAGCTGTACCAGGAGATAACAATCTTCTCTTAATGCCATGTGCCTGCCCCAACCATTGAGCTTCTTTCTGCATCAAAGTTTTCTTCTTTAGTGTCAAAGCTAAAACCACAGCTGCTATTTCATTTTCACCCTGTAAGTCTTGCCTGGCAATGTCTTTTGTGATCCAGTAAGAAACATAGAGCAAAAGGGAGATTCTGAAAAATGCAATTCAACCTTGCCCAGTAGACATGTGCTATAAAACCAACACACATATATCATTAAAAAACCCAGGTAACACTCTGATCAGACCATACCCAATGCATGATATCTGTGACCTGATTGGTTACATGAGCCAATGAATTTAGTCATTTAAACTAATGTAGATTGGCTTTTCTATTCTTTAAACAAACATGTCATAGCTATCATACCCAGTGAGTGATATCAGGATTCCACACTAGGCCAGGAAAAAGAATGAAAAATCTACATACCTTGTTCAAGGAAAGGAGTACAGAATAAAACATGCTGAGCCAGCTAGTTCCACTGTGTTATGCCTGTGCAGAGGAATCACGTCCTGGGAACATTGTATGTGCATCTCTGTTTCCTGATACCAACTGCTCCCAACCACAGTGCTCACCTCAAACTAGTATGTCATCATTTCACTGCTCATGCAAGGCTCTTACCACTCAGTGCTGACTGTGGCTCTGACTTCTATGGCTCAACAAAGAATACTCCTTAATCAACATGAGGAAATACTAAGGAGGGATTGTTAGAAGCACAGGCTTGGAAGCAAATCCAACTACATTCAGACTCCGATTCTCTCCCCTACTGCATATAACACCCTGGGCCCAGTTAATTCCTTCATCTCAGCCTCAATTTTCTCATCTGTAAAGTACAGACAGAATTTCTATCCCACAGGATTATCAAAATTATCAAGTAAAGCAGTGCATAAACATTTACACACTGCTGGCATTTAACAGTCTCTCAATAAACATTATGACTCTTCTCGCTGCTTTTTCAAATGTTCTATTATTTCCACTAACCTTGTCCATGTTCTATTTTTATGCCTGTGGAGGAAATAAAACTGTATTATAAATTACTGGGGGGCTGTAAGAAAATAAGGATTCTATGTTGTGTGAAAAGGCATGATGTCAGTCCATATGATATCAATCCATATGATGTAAATTCATATGTCAATCTTTTGGGAAGGCTTTAGAGGTAGGGAGTGGAGTTGGAAAAAAAAGCATGGGTTGCAGGACAGATGATGTAGAGCAAGCTTACGATTATGAGACAGTGCAGTCTAGCACAGACCTGCTCCTGTATTTATAGATACAGTGTTTTTGGAACATGGAACATGATTTGAATAATACACAAGAACCTGCCAGCAGAGGCTGCATCCATTGAGTGTCATGGGGACAGTGGTGGGACAGGCGAGTGGTAGGACATTCACACTTACACAGCTTGTTTCTTAGTGTAAGGGTATGCCTTGGAATTTAAATCACAGTTACAGGCTTTATAAATGTAAGTATTCACTATCCATTGTTCTCAATAAGAGGGTGCCCCCCACACTGTCAGCCTTAACATCCCCTGAAAACTTGTTAGACATACAAATTCTTAGGCTCTACTATAGACTACTGTTACAAGCAGCTGTAGGGGTGAAGCCAGCTGCCTGGGGGTTAAGCATCCCTGCTCCCAAAATCTAAGGAGCATTGTTGTTATGATCTGGTTTTGCTAAGGAGCCTCTCCCTGCTAAGGAGAAAAGTCTGTTCATATATGCTTAAATGTTAGCCTATCTGGATGTGTCAGTCAGCTCCCTCTGGATTTTGTTCACTTTTCCATGTCTTGGGAGAACCTGAATCTCAAGGAAGTTCACCCAGCAACACAGTATGATGGGCAGTGGGGCTGAGGGTCCACAGCCTTCAGAGCTCGGGTCTATGATTATCATTCTACACCTTCATTTTAACTTTTATTTCCTTACACAAAGACGGTCCAATCACACCCACTCCTTTGGTCCCTGGACTGTGGTGAACACCAGGATGGTTCTCAACTCCCACCAAAATACAGAGTGTAATGAACCTTGGCCCTCCTCTAGACTCACTCATAATGCCATCATCTGTCTTCAAAGGGCCTTGTTTCTCCTGTGCCTCCTCTTCTTCCCACCTGTCTTGGTTAAGGTTTCTATTGCTGTGATGAAACACCAAAGCAAGTTAGGGAGGAAAGAGTTTGTTTCTTCTTACAGCTAATACTCCATCATGCAGGAAAGTCAGGGAAGGAACTCAAGGCAGGAACTGAAGCAGAGGCCATGGAGGAATGCTGCTAACTAGCTTGCTTCCCATGCTTTATTCATCCTGCTTTCTTAGAGCACTCAGGACCACCAGCCACAGTAAACTGGACCCTACCACATCAATCATTAATCAAGAAAATGAGCCACAGATTTGCCACAGGCCAATCTGGCAGGGATATTGTCTTAGTTAGAGTTTCTATTGCTGTGAAGAGACACCATGACCATAGTAACTCTTATAAAGGAAAGCATTTAACTGGGGCTGGCTTACAATTCAGAGGTTTAGTCCATTATCGTCATGACATGACAGAAGCATGGCAGCATGCAGGCAGATGTGGTGCTGGAGAATGAGCTGAGAGTTCTACATCTTGATCCACAGGCAGCAGCAGGAGACAAACTGTGTGCTACACTGGATCTAGCTTGAGCATATAAGACCCCAAAGCCTGTCTCCACAGTGACACACTTCCTCCAACAAGGCCACACCTACTCCAACAAGGCCACACCTCCTAATAGTGCCACTCCCTATGAGCCAAGTGTTCAAACATTTGAATCTATAGGAACCATTCCTATTCAAAGCACCAGAGATACTTTCCCAGCTGAGGTTCCCTCCTTCCAAATGACTCCATATTTTGTCAAGTTTCATAACACAAGCCTGCATGTCACCCCAGCTCACCCAGTGGTAAGTGTGCATGGGCATCCTCCAGTGTAGCTTGAAAGGGGCAGGAGAAGAGAGCAGACAAGGGATTCTTTCTTGTAAAATGTAAGACCAGAAGAAAAATATTTCCAAATCATTTATCTAGAACTCTTATAATAGAAAGATCAACAATCCAGCCGGGCGGTGGTGGCGCATGCCTTTAATCCCAGCACTCGGGAGGCAGAGACAGGCGAATCTCTGTGAGTTCGAGGCCAGCCTGGACTACCAAGTGAGTTCCAGGAAAGGCGCAAAGCTACACAGAGAAACCCTGTCTCAAAAAACCAAAAAAAAAAAAAAAAAAAAAAAAAAAAAAAGATCAACAATCCAATCAGAAATCAGAAAAAGGCTTTAACAGACATTTTCCACAGAATACATTTAATGGGCATACATGCAAGGGGGACAATTTCATGGGACCCCACCCACAGACAAAGAACTACAAGCAGCTAATGACTGCTGGGGGGAGGATTAGTCAGGGTTAAGCACCCTTACTGGAAGCCCAATGCAGAGGGGTCAGCCTGAAACCATATACACAGCACCAACAAAAACAGACTCAGCAAGTTGTATTTACATATTGCATGTATATAAGGGGTGTGTGTGTGTGTGTGTGTGTGTGTGTGTGTGTGTGTGTGTAGCAACGATAATCAGAGAAAAAGAGGCTTTAAACTTGAGAGATGGAGGCATGGGAGGGGATGGAAAGAAAGTACCTGGAGAGACTGGAGGAAGAAAAGGAAAGGGAGAAAAAAATTATGTTTCAATAAAAAATATTTTAATATATATTTATATATATATATTAATGTCCACCATATACATATATATGTATGTGTATATATATATATATATATATATATATATATATATATATATATAAATGTCCACCAAGGACATGGAAAGTGTATCATGGCATCCATCATTGGGAAAATCCAACAAGGGTTCAAATGAAAGAGCCAAAAGGTGAACACAAAAAAGTATGTCAACAACCGATGAGTGGATAAGAAGAATGGAATATCTGTGCAGTGGACTATTATTTAGCCCTTAAAAAGAACAGAGTGCTGATGATACAGGCTGCTGCCAAACGGATGAGCATAGAGAACCCGCCCTGAGGGCAAGAAGCCAGACACAAAAAAAAAAACACTTATTTTATGATCACATTTGTGTGACATGTATAGAGCAGCAAAGTCCACGCAGGCAGAAAGTAGCTTAGCGGAGTTAGGACATGAAGCCAGTCTCTAAGTAGAGCCATCCCAGAACCCTCTAAGGCATATCCACCAGTGGCATGAGGGGGTTTATGACCACACTGTCACTTACCCTGTTCTAACACTTGTTTGGCTTTGAGGAAACCACTGAGCCACCCTCCCTCATCAGCTCTCCTCCTCACTTAGCACTCACCTCACAGAGTTCTTAAATTAAATAAGCCAGGCCTGGTGTCACACACCTGTAATCCAACACTCCCAAAGCTGAGGCAGGGGGGTTGAGAGTTCAAAGCCTGTCTGGGCTCTAAGGTGAAACCCTATCTTAAAAAAAACAATCAAAAAAGACTATTTAAAAAAAAAAAGACAATCACAGAAAATGTTGTGTGCAAAAGCAGGCATGTGCTAACCTCTCCATAAGCACAAGTTTATCTCTCATTTATTGCTGTCTTGTTTACAGTGTTGAGAACAGAACCCAAGACCTCACATGTGCTAGACAAGAACTCTGCCATGGAGCTTCACTCCTAGCTCTGTTCATAAACCCATTAACCATGGTCCCGGGGTCTTAGCGCAACTGCGGGAAGGCTCTGGTGTTGGGACATCTCGTTTTTCCTAGGCAGATTTTTTATATCAACATCATAAGAAAACTACCATTAAATATCTTGCTTTCCTTTTTCTTGGTGTTTGATTGTGAACTTTTCCTTGTGTTACTACAGCCTTCCTCCCCACTGCCAAGCACGCAACGGAGACGTGCGGAGGAACCTGTCTTTCTAAGGACGTCCAGCTTCACTGTCTTAACTCTGGATTTGCCAACTAAGAGCCCTTGAGATCCTGTGCAAAGTAAGACATTTAGTCCTTCCCATAATTACCTGGGCTTCCTGGCAGTGAGCAAAGCAGTTGCCAAGTGCTCTGTCAATTTCAATCTCATGCCAGGCTCTCCTTCCACAAATACTTCCTAGGAACTAGCCTGTTCCTACATGCTATTTCCAGCAGGTGACATCTACTCTACTGCCAATAACTTGGCCTCCGTCAAACACCAATTATCCTTCCCTGTTCCTCAATACTCCAAGGATAGTCCCACCAAGAAGTCTTTGTATTTACTGTAGGGAGCCTTCCCCACCTCCACTGTCACTTCAGCTGATTTCTAATCATCCAAACCTCCCAGTAAGTAAAACAGCCCTTAGTCACCAGCTCCATGCCTAGCCCTGGGCTAGCCTTTCTCATGGCGCCTATACCCATCCCATTGCACCTGGAATTTGTGTATGAGCTCCTTTGATTTATGAGACTCCGTGTTTCTATGCAATTGGGCTTGCAGAATGCAAGAAGGGAATGGCTCTGTTGGCTTATCATGATGTACCTAATACCTTGTTAAACCTTGTCATATGCTCAGAAGCAGAAGGAAGGAAGGGAGAGCGTTCAGATGGACAGTATTTGACCCAATCTGGTGCAGTCACTTGAGTTAGCAACACAAGACAATCCAGCTTTGCCAGCTGAAGTCAGTTCTGAAAACAAGGATTATTTAATATTAGCCAGAGTCTTCCAAAGAAGTCTCTCTCTCTCTCTCTCTCTCTCTCTCTCTCTCTCTCTCTCTCTCTCTCTCTCTCTCTCTCTTTCTCTCTCTCCTTCTCTTTGTGTGTGTGTGTGTGTGTGTGTGTGTGTGTGTGTGTGTTGTGTTGTGTCTGTGTAAGAGAAAGACAGGACAAAGAGACATGGGAAAGAGTAACATACAATATTGATTCACAGGATGATAGAGACTGAGAAGTCCCACAATCTGCTGGAGACCCAGAAGTCCCACAATCTGCTGGAGACCCAGGAGAGCCAGTGTTGGGGCTCAAAGAGACCATGTTGCAGATCCCAGAGAACAGGAGGGACGTGGACAGGAATCGTGGATGCCCCACCCTTCCTTGGCTTTTTATTCCTCTGAGCCTCAATGGTTGAATGTGGCTCACCCTCACGAGAGAGGCCCACCTGCTTTGCCCAGTCTACCAACTCAAATGCTAACCTCTCCCAGAAATTTCCTCCTAGACACTCCTAATGATAATGTTCATGAGATTTCTGAGCATCCTGTGGCCCAAAGAAGTTGAAACATAAAGTGAGTGATAGCAAAAATTAAAGTTGATTACATATGGCCTGATGTTCTCCCATGAGAGGCTCTGGACTACAAGCAAGGTACATAAAACCCTTGAATCTCAGCTAAGCTATGGCCAGAGCAGGTACCTTTCCTGGACTCTTTTCCCCTCCAGCCTTCCCAGGAGAATTAAGACTGGAAAATCATGGAGTAGTGTCTCTTCAGTTGCTACAGTAGTCTAGACTCAAAGACTAAGAGGATCCCAAAGCCGCTTCTTTAAAACAAAAGTTGATCAGCTCGGATTCTATCATCACATCAGTTTACAAAAGCAACTAGTTTCATTCAATAAGCAACATTCCTTGTAGAGTATCCTGTACTCACAGTGACATTCCATGTAAAGTGTCCTGTACTCACAGTGACATTCCATGTAGAGTGTCCTGTACTCACAGTGACATTCCATGTAGGATGTACTGTGTTTGAGTGATAAGAAAGCATGCAACTCAAGTACAAAGTACTAAAGTGTACCAAAAAGAAAGGGGGGACCACTAACTAACATAAATAGTACTTAATGTACTACTTTAAAAATCAACACAAATATTGAACCATTAAAAGTGACTAATGAGACCCAGTGGTCCAAGAACTGAGTGGTGTAGCAGAAAAGGTTGTGCATCTTTAGAAAATTTAGAAAGGTGGGAAGAGAAGGTAGCTCATCCAGGAAGCCCTCAAGAATGAGGACTTGAGTTTTATCTCTAAAAACAAATTTCATATAAGCATATCTAAGTAGTATCACTTCAACAAGTGAAAATAAACAAAAACAAATAGAAAAAAGAAGACTGGGCATTGTGGCACATGCTTGTAATCCCAGCACTGAAGAGATGGAAACAGACAGATCCATAGTTTACTGGATGGCCAATCTACCCTACTTGTCAAGTTCCAGGCCAATGAGAGAGAGCCTGCCTCAAAGGACAATACAGACTGCACCTGAGGAATGACAGCTGAGATTGTTCTCAGCTCTCCACATCCGTGTGCACATATGTGCACCTGCATGAACACATGAACCTGAACACATGCACACACATATACATGCACACACAAAAAGAAAGAAAAACATCAGAAGAGAGAAGAGATGAATCAGAACATGGAAGTATTAACCATCAAGCCAGAAGAGAGAAGAGATGAATCAGAACATGGAAGTATTAACCATTAAGCCATCAAGAGCTGAGAAGTTGAAGGAGAAAAAAACATTATAATAGAAGTCAATACACTCTTTAAGAGTGTTGTGAGATTAAATTACAACTATGTGATAAATGTTCCTTTTATGTCCTTGACTGGTAGGATATTTCTAAGCAGATAAAAAATAATTTCTGGGACTGGGGAGATGGATCAGTCAAAAAGGGCTTGCTGTGCCCAAGTTCTGTTCCCACTATCCACATGAAAGCCAGGTGTATCACCATGCATCTTCAATTCCCAAGCTGGGGGTGGACACAAAGACAGAAGTACCTCTGGGATTTCCTGGCCAGCTACTCTACCTGAGCCTGTGAAGTTCAGGTTCAGTGAGGACACTGTCTCAAAAAAATAAGGTGGAAAAATATTGAGGAAGATGCATGGTATCAAAGGCTGGCCTACACACACACACACACACACACACACACACACACACACACACACACACATGCAAACACAAAAAAAATCTATTCATATATTTGACAAGAGATGAGGGGGTAGCAGAATAGTGGCATCCTATTGTACATTTCCTAATCCTCAAAATGTGTGACTATATTAGATAACACAGTAAGATGAAATCAAGGTTTCAGATAGAAATAAATAGTCACTCACTTTTAAGTTATTTATAATCCTTACCTTGAATTAAAGCTGTCACCGTGGGTGATCAGGATAGACCCAGTGCAATCACAGGGTCCCTGAATGTGGATGAGAATGGCAAAGAACTCAGAACTAGAGAGGTGGAATCATGAGAGACAGAACAGGCCATCATTGCTGGACCTGAAGACAGAAGGGTGCCATAAGCCAAGAGTACCCTCAATGGAAAAGGTCAAGAAATGAGTCCCCCACAGAGTCTCCAGAAGAAAAGCAACCCAGACAACACCTCAGTCCACTGTAGCCCCACACGACCCATTTCAGATTCCTAACTTTTAGACCTTTGAACAGTAAACCTATGCTATTGAAAGCAAACAATGCATAAAAACACCCATTGCAGCAGCAATAGGAAACCAACATAGAGCTGGGTGCATGGACGGTGAGTATGGTTACAACAACTTTGGTATATATAGATGAATCCTCTTATGAGAGTTTGTGGGTTCTGGAGTACAGAATGTAATGGAGAGAAGGAAGTGTATATTCCACCCCAAGAGAACTGAGAAGCCACAGTCTGAACTGGTTTAGAGTTAGTCCCATGGTTCTCTCTAAGAACAGGGATCCCCAAAGCCTCGGTGCTTGAATCAGGAGAGCCAGCATTCTCTGGTTTCAGTGTTTGCCACCTCTATCAAAGCAAGGCAGCTCTGACTCTATTTTTTCATGAGCATACCCATGGAGGTACTGTGTGGGCTGCCCCGTTGACAGTAAGAAAAGGGCTACCCTTCCCTCTCACTAATCCAAGTGTCCTTTTGATCTCTTTTCTTTGTGGCAGAAATCAATGGAGGCTGTTTTCATCTAAGTAAAAATAAATCTTAATCACCTTTGTAAGGGAGGAGAAGATAGGCAGGCTGAGTTCTAAAAATGGACTCCCCCACTTAACAACTGCCAAGTGCTATTTCTTGAACGATACCAAAGATGACATCACATTCGGGCTATAGGGTGGGATGATCAGCTGTTGATTAGGAGCTATTGGAAGGGGGAAGGTAGCTGAATGAAGCCATATAAATAGATCCAATTTGTTATTGCTGGGCGAGCTCTCTGAATGTGCAAGGCAAATGAGAATGAGATAGCTAGCAATATATTTCTAACATGGAGAGTGTGGGTGTCACATCCCCACACTCTCCTCCATTATCATGTCCTAGGCTGGATAAACTCTGGGGCTGACCCATGAGGCTGTGTCAAGTCTTTACAAGCCCAGTTCACAAGTTTTCTCTTCTCCTTCCCACCCCCTGTGCTTCCCCTAAACCTTCCAACTTCCCTCACTCTGTGACTGAAAATCACTGTTGGGGAACTCCTGGTGGCTGCCATTTTCTGTGGTAGACTATATTCACATTGGGATCATTGTTATATGAGATAGAGCATATATTCTCATCCCATTGACTTCAGCTTGTCTGTGTGACATGCTTGGATCAATGGCAAGTAGAAACATGTGACATATGCCAGGTCCATGCAGAAGTTAAGCCATATTGCATGTTTCCATCATGTATAAAGCTCTTCATTCAGTCACGAGAACAGCATGACCTGGGTTGGGATGACTTCTTCTGTCTGGGTGGAAAAGACATATCCAGAGAGCTGCAGTCAAACAACAGCTGCTAATATACATGAGAGAGAAACAAAGTTTGGTTCTTGTTAAGAGCACTGACATGTGAGGAGCTATTTGTTACCCAGCAAAAGCTGACTGTGACATAGCCCACTTCCATGGTTTCTCCTCAACTTTTATGTTGCTCAGTCCCTGCAACAATATTTACCAAATTATGAGTCTAAGAAGTCATAAACTTAACAGAGATAGGCTAAGATCAACTGGGAAATTTTCCAGTCACCTCATGAATATTCATTTTATTTATCAGCACAATGAAGGCTCTGGAAAGCCCTGTAGTGTTTGGTAGTGGTTAGGAAAAAAGCTCTCAAGTCATGTTTCTTGAGTTTAGATATTGAATCTACTACTGTTTATTAATTAAATGTCTCTAGATGGGTCATTCTAGTGCAGTGTCCTCATTTAAAAAGGGACGATAATGAGAATGCCCTGTGGGGTTTTGTAAAGATAAAATGAACTGATGTAAAATGAGTACCAGTGGACCACTTTCCGGGTCTCAGATTGTCCTCCTTTCCTTTCCAAAGTCATAGAAATAACATTAAAAAGTATTTTTGAGCTCTCTTTTTGCACTCTCCTTCCGTATTCTCTCCCCTCTGCGCGGTTTCTCTCTCCCTCCCTCCCTCCCTCCCTCCCTTCCTCCCTCCCTTCCTCTCTCTCTCTCTCTCTCTCTCTCTCTCTCTCTCTCTCTCTCTCTCTCTCTCCTCCCCCAATAAAAGCTCTAGAAAGGTTAAAAAAGTATTTTTGAATTAGTGATACTACATATATGTATGTATATACATATACATCATACACACACATATATAAACACATTTTATATACACACATCACCATATATATATATATATATATATATGTTCAAAATTGTTTTCAAATCTCTGGACTGGGAATGGAGGAAATTTTCACAATTTGGAGGTGTGGCTGAAGCTGAGTGTTTACCACACAGTGGAACTAGAAGTAGCCATCGAGGGGTACAAGTACTCCAGGAGGATGAAAACAGAGCCTTCTCTGTACCTGACAAAGAAACAAAAAACATGGTTTGAAATGAGTCTTCAAAGCTCCATCATTTACCCAGGAGTAGCAGCTATACTTGGACTCACAGCAGAAGCAGAAAACAGAACATGTGACCATGATGGCTGGGACACAGGGCCTAGAGCTATTCTGTCCCCAGCCAGTGAAAGCCCAGAGCTACTGACACAAGACTCAGTCTCTGGGTGAGATACAAAGCAACCAGCTGAGGTAGCCATGAGCCTACAATCACGGTGGACATTCAAATAAAACTACAAACTGCAGCAATCAACACTTCTGTACAGCTCCAGTAGAACAAGGGGAGAATACACATAGAGGAAAGAGACCCCAAGAATCCCACCATGCTTAAAGGTGTGCAAACTTTTAAAAAGAACATAAGAAGCCAGGCACGGTGGCACACACCTGTAATCTCAGCATGTGAGGCTGAGGCAGGAGGATCAAGGGTTTCAAGCATGTGGTGGTGGTGGGCAAGGGAGGGCCTGGGAGGAGTTGTGTGCGTGTGTAAAAGCTCAAAGAATAAATATAAATATTGTATTTTTTTAAAGAGTATAAGCTGTACCACCACTCATAACCGAAAACAGGAATCTGAAGACAGAGCATCAACCACAAACTGACAAATTAAAAGAGCGAAGGATCAGAGAGGAGTGCTGAAAGTACGAATGTGGACTGAGGGAAGTAAAGCACCTGACCCACAAACACACACTGCGTTATTTTAATAATACTAAAGGACAAGATCTAATGTTATTGACATTACTATTCCCAAATGTACTCGAAGAAGGATTAAATAACTGTTCCAAGATAACTAACTGGCCCATTCTGCGCCCTTTCTATGTAGGTGGCTCCTGAGTTTCCTCCTTCGGGCCTTTGTGTCACGCCTTGTCTGATGCACTGGAAATGAAACCATCAGTACAGTGCCTGGTACAAGGCAGCTTCCCAATCCACATCAGCCACATGCGCTCTGTGTTAGTCTTTATGATGAGCATAGGCTAATATAATAACTTATCCATGTATTTTGTTTTCAACTCATTTCTCTCATTTTAAATACAAATCAGATGTAGCACAGACTGATTTCATCTACTTATAAGCGTTAGAGGTTCCTGGCCCATCTGTGCCTATCTATGCACATGTATCTCATTCTTTTGGACCAGAAAGGAAGGCAAGAAATCTGCTGTTGGTGCCTTGAAGACAAAGATCAGGACATTTCAAGTACAATGTGATGATGGCTGTCTTTCACATCTCCTATCCTGGACTCCCAGGAGGTCTCGGGTTTGAATTTCATATGAAGAAGAAAATATGACCCTGGATGTCCCATAAGGCTGACTAATAAATCCTGAGTAACTGCATTCCGTCTTGGGTCTCACATCCCCACTCCCCACTATGTTTCCTGGAACAATCGACACCAAAATACATTATACACCCAGTAATCTATTTACTCTTGGTGGTAGCACACACTGCCCCCTGACCCCAAGCCCTCCTATGAACAGATGTCAGAAGCCACAGACCAGGAATGGGTATTTCATTTGCATGAAGCTCAACATCTGGTGTAGACACTTTCCCTTGAAATGACCTTCTCTCCCAAATGTTGTCATGGTCCCCTATGGCCTCCTCAGCAACAGAAAAGCTCAAAAGGTCTAAGAGGACCTATGGGCCGTGGGCCATCAGCCTTCCATATGGCAGGCTGGTTGGGACTCTCAACACAGCATGCAGATACTCTACCCCCACCCCAGGGGCAGATGTGGAGGGAGTAGCCTCATCCTGCCCCAGCACACAGCAGCTGGGACATCTGCTCACACCAGGAGGCAAAGCAGTTCATATGGGGGGCAGCTTCAATCTATGCTCAGATTAGTTCGTTCACTCCAAGAGTGATTAGTGAGCACCTATCCAATGCCAGAGCCCAAACCCAGCAGTGAAGGCCAATGTTTTATTCTAAAGATCCTCAGAGCTTGGTGAGGAAACCCAGTGACAAAAAGAGGCATGGGGGCGAACTATGAACTAGGAGAATTAGAGTTGGAAGAAAAATAAGCACGGAGATCTTTGGAAACAATGGGAAGAAACACCTGAGCCAGCCCTGGCTGTCATAGGGAGAGATGACTCCCTGGGGTAGGTGATTCATAGGATGAGAGCTGGAAGTGTGAACAAGATGGAGCAAAGCCTGAGATGCTCCACGGGTGGGAGACCCAGCATGGGTGTGGGTACAGATGTTCTCTGTGCTGGTTCTGGAGCTGGTTCTCAAATCACTGATTGCATTGTCTGTCTTGTGTGGTGGTATTGTGTTCCCCAAAATATTGTGCACCCTAATAAACTTATCTAGCGTCAGAGAACAGAACAGTCACTGGATATAGAAGCCAGAAAATGGTGGCACACACGCCTTTAATCCTAGCATTCCAGAGGCAGAGATCTGCCTGGATCTCTGTGAGTTCAAGGCCACACTGGAAACAGCCAGGCATGGTAACAAGAGCCTTTAATCCCAGGAAGTGATGGCAGGAAGCAGAAAGGTATTTAAGGCATGAGGATGAGGAACTAGAGCCTGGTTAAGCTTTTAGGCTTTTGAGCAACAGTTCGGCTGAGATTCATTCTGGATGAGGACTCAAAGGCTTCTAGTCTGAGGAAACAGTATCAGCTGAGGAATTGGCAAGGTGAGGAAGCTGTGGCTTGTTCTGCTTCTCTGATCTTCCAGCGTTCACCCCAATAACTGGCACCAGGTTTGTTTTTATTAATAAGACCTTTTAAGATTCGTGTTACAGTCTTGTACCTCTCTTCCCATCCTGGAACCTGCCATGCTCATCCACATGAGGAGGCTGCCATGCTTCTAGAGGATTCCAAGCTCTCATTTAAGTCCCTTGATCCCAAGGAGCCACATCCACCTAGGATTTTAGAGATTGTAACTTGAGAGGAAGTAATATATGAAACTGTCAGGTCACCACAAACAGTGTCATGGTTGGGGTGGGGAGGGGGGATTAGTAGCAAAGCATGGAGATTTTCAAGCATGTCACTAACTCTCTCCATCAAAGAGGTGGACCAGTGGCCCATACCCTTTAACTGTGGGAGAGGGGGATTTTGACTAACTTTATGGGTGGACCAGAAAAGATAGCATGCCTTTAGACACTTTTGTTTGAGACCCCAGCCTTCAGAGCCCCAAGCCTCTGTATAAGAGTTCTGGCTGCTTTAGATTTACTATGCTATATATGATGTATAGCTTGGTGTTCTTGTGAGACTCCTGACAAGGGGATCAGGGGCTGTCTCTAACTCCTTAGCTTATTTGGGGGACCCTTTTCCTCCTACTAGGCTGCCTTATCCAGCCTTAATATGAGGGGGTGTGCCTAGTCTTATTGTAACTTGGCATGTCATGTTGGGTTTATATCCCTGGGTGGCCTGCCCTTTACAGAAGGGAAACAGAGGAGTGGATCTAGGGGAGAGGGGAAGTGCAGGGGTGGAGCAACTAGGAGCAGGGGTAGGAGGGGGAAACTACAATCAGGATGAAATATATGAGAGAAGAATAAATTTTTAAAGAAGGGTATTGAAATCACCTACCAAAAACACTATGCTAGAAAGACCCCATGGATATGCCACAGACAGGTAAAGAAAAATGTTCAGGAAAACTCAGCTGTCAAATCCACAGTGGGTCCAATATGCTAATAAGGAAAATGACTTCAACTATTTCGATACCAGCTGAACTGAAGCCATATGACTATCTGAAGATGAACCAGCTACTGTCTAGGCCCTTGGGACAACCTAACAAAGGACTCTGGTGCCTTGGATGAACACATGGAAATCAGTCCTCTATAGCGATAACTGGGCTGGAAATGGGGAAGGGGGGAACTTGTCTTTGAGTCCATGACCAAGTTGTTTCTGGAAACTCCCACCTGCCCCCTCAAGCATCCATTTTCCTAGATGCTGTGCACTACAGAGCTATTGTTAATACCTAAGTCAGCTCAAATATTCCTTGAAATCTAGTGGATGAGCCTAATATCTTCTTATGTTTAGAGTACTTGTTTTGGAGGGCAGAAGTAGTAAGAAATTAAGGGAAAGAGGTCAGCCTAGGATAAATCACTGAATAACTGTAGGCTGCAGCAAAGGATATTTTTTCAACTTATGCCCCACCCATCTCCACAAATGATTTAAGAACTGAGGATTTGGGGGTCACTAAGGAGTGAAAAATTGCCTCCAGAGTGATAGGCTCTGACACACCATGTGGAAAGGCCAACTTCCTGGTTTGGACATGAGTAGAAGATGATGGTCAGGAGTCTTTAGGGAAATACGTGGTGGTGAACCCAGATGGTGCTGAACCCAGATGGTGGTGGCCGTCATAAGAGGAAAGGAAAAGTGTTGAGAGGAAGAATGGCCAGGACTTGGAATATTTTACAGAAGTGGGAAGGACAGAAAGGGTCAAGACAAATCCCAAATTTGTGTCCTGAGCACCTGAAGAGGTGATAGGACATTTACAAAGATGAAACAGGAGGACCAAGTCAGGAGATAAAGAGGACTTAAGCTCTTACTGCAGTGTGAGGGTCAGGAAGCATTCAGGAAAAATAACATTGATAAATGTGCCAGTTTAAGCTCTTACTGCAGTGTGAGGGTCTGGGAGCATTCAGGAAAAATACCATTGATAAATGTGCCAGTTTGATACACTCACTGAGCATATATTACAGTTCAGACTCGGGCAGGGTGTTGGTGAACAAATGGACATGGTACACACCTTCATAAACTGTACAGCCTAATGGAAGAGATGGGAGTTAACTCAATACACAAGTATGTCATTTCAAAATTTGGAAGAAAGCTTTGAAAGAAACATCCCTATAGCAGTATGTTATAGGGAAATCTGGTAGAGTCTAGGAATATGAAGTCACATGACAAAGTCAAAACAAAGTGGCATCAAACACCTGCGGTCTTGTATCATCTCAGTTTCTTTCGGTCAGAAAGTACAAAAGTCCTTGGTGGACTACTTGCCTCTACTCCATGGCATCATCAGAAGACTCAAAGGCCAGGGAGCTAAAGTTATCTTGAATGCTCTCTTACTCATGTGTTTGATGGGTAATGTTGGCTTTTGGCTGGGGCCCTAATTTCCTTTCCAAGTGGTCTCTCTGCAAGGCTAATTGAGCTTCCTACAAAAATGGCGGTGAGTGTATTACAAGTGGGGGTGGGAAAAGCTCCCAATATCTGTCATGCTTCCTTTTATGGCCTAGCCTTAGAAGCCACACAGCATCATATCTGTTGGTCAAGACAGTGACATGGCTCCACCCAAGTTTTAGATGAGGGAACACATCCCCACCTCTTACTTAAGTAGGGTCAATAAAACATTACAGAGAGCATGTGGGGTGGGAGAAATGTTGGCCTAGCCACCTTTGGAAAATATCTTCTTCCAGAGAAGTCAGCAAAGCCTGGAGCAAATGGTATGAGTGATGAAGGAAAAACTCTCCTTCTTCATCCTTCATCCACTGAGAGTGAAAACCAGTGCTGACTTGTTTCATCAACAATGAGTTGGCAGAGAGCACTAATTGTAAACAAACTCATTCATCTGTGAGACTCATTCTCTTATCTCTGATCACTCCCCATGTGTCCCTTCCACTGGCATCTAGCTCAGCCTTCCACAGTTTATTTTGAAGGATGGAGGAAGAAGGTCGGGGCAGAATCACCACCAGAGGGAACAGATCGCTGAAGTATGAATGAGCATGATGCATTCAAGCTGATAGGAGGTTATGTTGGAGTGAGATCAAAATATGATTCAGGAACTCAAGGAGAAGGCCATGGCAGAAACAAACTGTGGAAGGCTGAGCTAGATGCCTGTGGAATGGACACATGGAAGAGTGCACAAAGATAAGAGAGTGAGTTTCACAAATGAGTTTGCTTGGAATTAGTGCTCTCTGCCAGCTTGTTGCTGCCTAAACAATTTCAGCACTGATTTTCACTCTCAGCTAATAAAAGTTAGATGTCTTGCATTGTTATATTACTATGCAGCTGCCACAGACAGCTTCTAAGGTGACCTCAAGAGTCCTTGATTCCTGGTTTTCAGACCCTTGTATAGTTCCCTCCCACAATGAGTCAATGTAGTCAGAAGTTTTTCTGTGTCCTGCCCAGCCAGGAGTCAGGAAAAATCTCTCCCACTGGCATCCTGAAGCTCCTTAGTCCCAAGTAAACACACAGGGGTTTATATTATTTACAAACTGGATGGCCTATGGCTCAAGCTTCTCATTAGCTACCTCTTATAACTTAACCCATTTCTATTTATCCATAAGTTGACATGTGGCTTCATGGCTTACCAGTACTTTCACATCTTGCTTCTCCTGGCAGAGGCTCACAGAATCTCTTCTGTCTCCCTTCTCCTCTTCCCTTTCACCAAGATGGGAATCCAGAGAGAGCCCACAACCCACCAGGAGAGAAAAAGCCAAAGAGACTCCAGCCATGTGCAGCTCAGACCTAAGCCGGAGCCTGTAAGGCCACAGGCAAGTGGCTTTTTCCTGAATTCATGCCACAAACGTTAGGGTGCCAGATATAAGACAAACTGATAAACAATCTTATTAATAAAAAACCCAGAGCCAGATATTGGGGTTAAAACTAAGAGATCAGAGGAATTGGACAAGCCACAACCAACCTCATCTCACCGACACCTCAACTTCCAAAGAGATCTACTTCCTGTATACCTATGCCTATATGCCTTTCTGTTCTACCATCTCACTTCCTCTCTCTGCCCAGCTACATTACTTCTTGTCTGTCTGTACAGACCTCTATGGTTAGTGCTGAGATTAAAGGTGTGTGCCACCATGCTTGGCTCTGTTCCCAGTGTGGCCTTGAACTCACAGAGATCTGGATGGATCTCTGTTTTCTGAATGCTAGGATTAAAGGCATGTGCTACCACTGCCTGACTTCTATGTTGTTATAGTGGCTGGTTTTTTCCTCTGATACTCAGATAAGCTTTATTGGGGTGCACAAAGAAAATATCACTACAAATCAAGCTGACTTCTATAGCCAATACTGCAAAAGGAAGAGTGTGTGAGTCCTGAGAGTAAGATCATAAATGACATTTCAGCCTCTTTCTGAGGCTGTCCCCATCCACAGATGGAAAGGCCGTCTACTACTCTACGAGAACTCGAGCAACCCTGTGGAACAGAATCAAGCCCCACTCATATCCAGAACCCTCAGGCCAGCCACTGGCATGAGCCTCCTGGAAAGATCTTCAGCTGTAGGCCAACCTTCAGATGATCCTAATTTCGAATCCCAAGACTCAGACAGGTCTCCTTGCTGCTCCCTGACTTAATGACCAACAAAACACACACAATAAAATAAATCAATGTCATTTCAAGTTGTTCAAGCAAGTGGTGGTTTGCTATGCACCAACAGCTAACTATAGTACCAGCCACAGCCCTTTGATTACCCCTCTGTACAGATTTTCATGATGATAATTGCTTCTAAGAGATCCCCTAAGCTAAAAGAGATCATTCGAAGCTTGGTTCCAGTCTGTTTCTAAGCATTAACAAAAGAAAAAAAAAACATTCTTTTTGCACATTCTGATGACTTCCCAATTCACTACCTGGGAGACAATAAGTCCCTAGCATTTGGTTGAACACCAGGCTTCCTGTAACTTAGAATCGCAAAGGTCTTCCACCCAACATGCCCCTCTGACCATTTCCTTCTATCTCAGGAGCTGTCCCTGTCTCGGTGCTGAAGCCAAACCCCCTGCCACCACCTTTCCCCAATCAAAAGATCACATTGCGTTCTGAAAGGCAGGCTTAACTTGGAAAGCTCAGCAAGAAAGTTCCATTTACCCATATCTTTAAATGGAAAAAGCCTCCCTGTCAGTTTGGAGCAATTAGCTGTGGGAGATGATGACGGAGCAGCGAGAGTTGCTGCGAGGGGGCAGAGTGGCAGCGGAAGCCCAGGCTCAGACAGACACGCCGCAGATGGTACAACGAGATAACGCCTTTCACGTTTCAGAAATCACATTGTCAACAATGTTTCCAGACTCGGAAATTAGCTGAAGTCATCAGGAGTGCCTGGCAGCAAGCAGCAGGCGCCTTGGTAGGGGCCCCTCATTTGACATCATGCATAGGTGCAGAGAGAGGGCCGCAGGATTTGCAGAAAAGAATGACGAGGCTACTGTCCCCTGAGGCTGCGGACAGGGCAAGTCTGGGACACCCTGAGGCATTCACTTGGAGTCTTCACTAGAAAACCCAATCCTCTACCTTCAATTGTCACAATAGCCTCAGAATGTGACTTCCTTCTTCTACTCTGTGTCCTCTTTGGAGACTTACAGAAAGTGAAAGTGTGGGCCTAACTGGTCATGCCTTACCTAAGAAATTATGTTTAAGTTTGGTTCCCAGCATACGGGGGTGTCTCAGAACTGCCTGTAACTCCAACTCCAGTGCATTTGACCCCTTCTTCTGGCCTCTGCAGACGCCTTCATAGGCATGGCATGTACTCACACAGACATACACACATATACATAAATAAAAATAAACCTTAAAAATAAATAAACTATTTTAGAGATATCATTTATGTTAAAGTAAAAAAAAGTATACTTTCTGATAAATAAACGAATAGTCTTATCAAGGGCCATCTATACTAGCTGTCTGGCCTTTCCTTTGCAAGGACACCTTTGACAATCTCTACCCTTAGAAAGGCCAAGAAAAAGAATCAGACGCTCATATCCAGCTGCTAGGGACACCAAAACTCTAGCCAAGTACTGTGACTTAAAATGTTGGGAGACACTACTGTTGCCATCCTGTTACAGCAGGGATTGAGGATCACACATAATGCAAGAACAGTCCAGAAGAAAACAAGCTGCTGTCTTTCTTTGCCAAGTGCTTTCTAGCATTTGCTCCGGGAAGAACAGAGCTCTTTTTCTAATTTCAGGATCCCACTCTAATAAGCAAGCCTATCACTCAAGGGGATAAATGAGTATCCCCCACAATTCCAAAAGACAGAAGCTAAACCTGACCATGGTCCTTGTGTGGCCCTGTAAATAAGACTTACAGATAGCAATGGGTGAGGAATGGGGAGTGGAAGGCTCTGTGGTTCTCTGATTATGCATCTCACTAGGGCTCAACTTGAAGCTTCAGAATAAACCTACTCATCGTTAAAGAAGTTCAAGTCCCAGGAGATATGGGATAGCTTTGCATCTGTCTGGACACTCTAGAATTTGGGAGATGTTTACCATTTCAAGACAGCTAACAGTGGATTAAGCACCTTTGGTCCAAGTGATGAAAGCCCATCACGTGGGCAATGAGAGGGAACCATGAAGTTGAAAATTATGCCCATGAAAGTGCTATGATAAGCCTAGAGTCTCTATGAAAGCCAGTCAGCTGGGACCTGTCATTAGGCCAGCTTCTGACATGGATAAAGTGTGAAAAGAGCAAAATCCAGAAAGTAGTTCTGCCTCTCATAGCATGTGGGATTAGGGGACTAGGAGAGAAAGTCCTTTATCCTTAGCTGGTGATGGGCTGCAAGAAGATGCTATAGTTCTCTAAAAGTCTATACGTTAAAGGCTTGATCCCCAAGGTGGCAGGACTGGGTAAACGCTAAGAGATGAGGCTTAGTAGATGACCTTCAGGAAGTTAGCTGCATGCATGCCCTCGAATGGAGTTGTGGGATCCAGCTCCTTCCTCTTGCTCATTTTGATTCGTAGCTGATGAGCCAATCAATCAGCTCCATATTGCTGCAACAGATACCACCTGGCCCCAAAGGAAGTGGACCAGAAGATCATGACTTCCAAGACTGTAAACCAAAGCAAACACTTGTGCACTGGTTTATTCCAGTCTTTATGGCGGTCACAGAGAGCTAGTTAGCATAAGGGGACTGCTGCTAAGCTACTCCCAAGACTCTCCTTCCTATACAGAGTCTTCTGGGCTCACCTACAGCAAAGACATTTCCTCTGGTCAGCCAGAGATGAAGGTTTGCCCCCTGAAAGCCAGTTCTTTTCCATCTATCATCTCAGTTCCCCCCACAAGGAGGCAGCCAGAGAACAATTAAAACAGGGCATATCTGCAAACATAACTATCTGTATCTCTCACATATAGGTGCCCTAACTGATCCCTATCTGTACCAAAGTTGGCTTGCCATGTTGGAAAGGCTCTTGTCACCAGAAGAGACTGAACTTTGCCCCTAGTTTTAAGTCTAGGCCTACCCAGGTAGGAGACGATCAGAAAACTAACTAGGAACTAACAAGCCAAAGATAGCAGTATTATTTCTCTGCAAAATTCCAGAAGGAACTAAGAAGGGCATTGGCCTTGCCTTAAACCAGTGAATTCTGAAGTGTAGTCCTGGGTCAGAAACATAGCTAGCTCCTGGGAACCTGTCGGAAGTGTGAACTATGACACTCTGCTCTGAGCACAACAAATTGAAACCTCTGGAGACAGGACCCAGAGACCCACATTTGGAAGAACAATTCTTGCATGTGACAAAGTCAGAGAACCACAGTCTAGAAGTCCAGTTAACCCCACCTAGGTCTGAGGAGGGGCTGGCCTCTTGAGCAGGAGCAGGGCTAGCCTTTAGGACATAGGCAGGCTTCCTTGCATCTCTCCTTCCACACAAAGCCACACCCCAACCCTGCTGGCCCTTCCTAGTCTCAGCTCTACTGAGAATCTGTGAGGGAGACTCCAGTCTCTGGGGAATTACTGAGGGAGGCTGAAGAGGGCTGAGTCATGGAGAACTTTGTTCCTTTTGAGTACTGACAGTGCACAGAACAGGGACTATGTTCAAAAGGTACCTTTCCCTCCACCTCGGGATGCCTGCCTCTCATCTGCTTTTCTCCAAAGCCTAGGAGTGGCTCAGCAAGGTATGGCTTTCACCTACTGCCCTCCACTAAAAAGCAATCCTCCAAAAGACAGACATCAGGATCAGCCCAGGGGCTCTGAGCTGGGGTCCTGTCACACCTGAGAAGCTCCAGAGGTGCCAACTCGGCAGCTGGACAGAAATGGCGGTGTAGCTGCTGGCTGATGGATCGCTTTCCAATGAGGGTGACGTGTAGGCTGCCAGCTGTGCTGGTGTAGACCGGATCAGCATGGCTGCACCACTCTCCACCGCTCCCATGTAGGACGGAACAGTGAAGTGGAAGAACATCACACCTTGGGCAGTCAGTAATTAATCTATGTAGGAGACAAGCCCAAGACAGAAGAGGGGAGCTGCCAGTCAGCTGAGAGTCCCCACATTTACCCAAGGATCTGCTGAACTCTCGAGATACACAGTCTGCCTGGAGTCAAGTGCACAGCCTTCTGGGAAAGCTAACATGTCAAGAGCACGGGGTTGAGTCGAGAGATGCAGCTTCAAATTCAGACTCTGGCATTTACAAGCTGTGAGAACTTGAGCTCTGTCTGACCTTCATATTCCCCATGAAAAACACAAGAGCCACCATTCAGAGTTATGCTAAGGGGTAAATTAAGTGTCCCATATTAAAGTCTGGGGACACAGCAGACACACAGTGACAGTGACTTCACTCCCCCAACCCTCAGGTACCAGCCTGTACCCCAAGAATCCATATACAACTACAAGCAAGTACACAGTATCCCTTCTCAGGTTGACCAGGTCCTAAAAGCAAACAAAAACGCAAAGAAGCAGACATCTTTCCATGGGCCATCCAGTGTAGGAAAGAGGCCACAGAGAGAGGAAGCAGCTGACCCAGGGACTCTGAATGCAGCTTGTGTCTGGTCCCCAGATCCACTCATGTCCAGTTCACAAGCCCCAGCACCCCAGGAGGTGACCTTTAGAAGAAATACCTTATCATGCTGTTCTTTAAGCCCAGGTGACTCCCAAATGGCAACAGAACAAAGTAAAAACGCCTCAGCCTGGCATCCAGCCTCATCTCCAGATCTGCTGAGTCTCATCCCTGACCGGAGACTTCACTCATCATCCCCAGAAGACACCAGTGTCCCAAAGGCCAATGCATCCTGAACCAAGGCATCCCTACCCACTTCCATCTGGTACTCAGTTGAGTCCCTGCCTGCTCCACCTTGTATTCAAAATAGTGAGCTAGGATGTAGAAAGAAGCTTCACCCTTTGAATACCTTCAGGGATGCCTCTCCTTTGAATAAAGTCCTCACCTATAATACAACATGAGCTCACAGACCAGAGTGGCTATAGACCTAGAAGAACATCTAGGGGCAGCTGGGAACTTGGCTCATGAATATTGGTCACAGGTGAGACTCTGAAATCCAAGAAATAACAGCTACTAAAAAGTCATCTGAGGGGATGTGGAGATGCACAGTAGGCAAAGTGTCTGTAGCACAGACATGGAGGACCTTAGGTTGATCTCCAGCACCCACATAAAAACTGGGCTCCTGTAGTCAAAACTCTGGGAAAGCAAAGACAGGAGGATTCCTGGGGCTTTCTAGCCAGCAAGTCCCAGGTTCCATGAAAGACTCTGACCCACAATAGCTCATCAAGCTCTGAACACTCAATGGAGTTTCTAGCCCACAGTTCCAAAGACCTTCCAAATCCTTCCCTAATCATGGTCAGGTCTGTCTCATCAATATCCCACGAACATAGTACCAATTTCTGTTTTAGATAAGGTTTCTATAACTATAGTAAAATATCATGACCAAAAGCAACTTGGGGGAAAACGGATTTATTTGGCTGACACTTCTACATCATTACTGAGGAAAGTCAAGGAAGAAACTCAAGGCAAGAACCTAGAGGCAGAAACTGAAGCAGAAACCAGGGGAGAGTGCTGCTTACTGGCTTGCTCCTCATGGCTTGTCCAACCTGCTTTCTTAAAACACCGGACCTACCTGCCCAGGAGTGGTACCACTACCTGTGGCCTGGACCCTCCCATATCAACCATTCATCAAGAAAATGCCAAACATAGGTCAATCTTATAGAGGTGAGCCCTTCTTCCCAAATGACTCCAGCCTGTGTCAAACTGACATAAAACAAACCAACATAGGTGAATAATGACTAAGGAAGACACTCAGCTTTGACTTCTGGTTCACACACACACACACACATGTACCCACACATACACCAAACACACACACATACACACACAGAGAGATATGTGCTCATACATGCACCAAACACACACACACACACACACACACACACACACACACACACACACACGCACATACATACACATATACATATAAATACCAGATATACACACACATACATATATACACACCCCATATATATAAAGGCACATACATATACACCACAAATACACATAAACATATCTGTATGCCCATATACATACATACACCACACACATAAACACCACACACAAAAAAAAAGTTTATCTTAGGACAGAATTAGGACGAGGAACTTGACCATCCAGCCTCACATGACTTACTTGTCTGTATGACTTTGGTATAAGTCACTTACTTAGTCTTCCTCCTTGTGCCTTGTGTAGTGGGCATACAGAATAGCTGAGTTATGATGATTCAGTTAGGCAGCACACCTAAAGCCATAGCACACAGTGATGTCTCAAATGTTTACTGCAACAACTTTCATTTCAAATTATTATTAGTTATATAATTAAAATTATTATTAATATTCCACATCCATCTTTGTTTCAAACAAACTAATCTATTCCTAGAAGTCATGTGAGGAGAGGAAGTAGGGGGATACCAGGGTGTTCACTGTACTGAGAATTTCCAGCAATACAGAGTGTGTCCTCTCTATGGTGATATTTTATTTGTATTAAAATGTTATTTGTATGTTAATAAATAAAGTTGCCCGGGGGTCAGAGCTATTAGCAAGCCATAGGAAAGCAGGGCAGTGGTGGTGTACACTTGTAATCCCAGCACTTGGTATGCAGAGCTGGGTAAGTCTCTGTGTGTTCAGGGATACAGCCATTATTGGACACACATGCCTTTAATCTCAATACCAAGCAAGGAAAACCTGGAGGCCTATACAGACAGGCCGTGATGAGGCGGTCATGTGGTTGGGTTTACAACCAATGAGAAGGCAGAACAGGAACACTATATAAAGACATTAACACAGGGGTAGTGAGTTTGGAGAGGTAGGACCACTGCAGGAAGAAGGGTAAGGTTTTAGCTCTTAGCTCTGACCTCTTGGCTTTCTTCTTTGCATTGGTTCTGTGTTTCTTATTTAATAAGAAGGTTGGTTACATCTACACCTCTCCACGGTTCATCCTACTGACCATGACACACACACACAAAAAAAAAAAAAAAAAAAAAAAAAAAAAAAAAAAAAAAATTTGTCTATTCAGGACATCCCAGTAAAAGTCTAAATGTTGAAATGGCATATAGCTATAGGTAGGGAAAAATCTATTAAGACTTATGGTGTGATTTTTGCAATTGATCTATTCACTTCCAATTAGGACCAAATTTTCACCTGGTTTAGGGATCTTTGTTTTGATTTTACTTTGCAATAAGCCCCAAGTGTTTAATGTACTGCCTGGTCATTATTACTAAGAGAACAAATAAAGCCCTTTTCTATAGATCCACTTCATGAGTCACCCAGAGCAAGTCCCTCAAGAGACCAGTGTTCATGAAGAAATCAGTTGAGATAGAAGATTGGGACTTTAAGTTTGAGTGTAACACCCCAAACTCCCAACCATTCTGATTCATCCCTGTCCCAGATTAGAGAGACCGTGTGTTGGTTACTTTGTATCCCTGTCCAAAATACCTGACAGATACAGCTTAAGAAAGGAAAGATTAATTTTTGGCTCATGGTTGTAGGGGATCTCAGTCCATCACCAAATGGAAGGCACAGCATAGTAGCTCCACCCATTGCAGCAAGAATATGCAATGCAGTCTTCTAACATCACAACAGGCCAGGAAGCAAAGAAGGCTGGAACCAAGAAAGGCTATATACTTCCACAGCCCACCCCTATTTATGCCAGCCAGGTCTCAGCTCCTACAGGTCCAGACAGCACCTCCTGCTAAACAACAGATGTCTAAAACACAATTGTGACAGTTTAGATTCAAACCACAATAGACAGACTTGGAGTTATAGGATCTTTGGGGTTACTGGGCATTATAACCACTCTGCAGAGTCATTCCTAGTGACCCACTAACAAAAAGTCCAGCCTCCTAGACAGTTCTCAGTTGAAGGGCAGCATCAGACACACAAGCAGGGATTCAGAATCTATGGCCTGAGGACATCAAAGAATAGTTTTAGCATGCAATCTTACTGCATACCAAGATAGTGTGTCATTGCTTTTTCCAAGGAAATATAAAAATGGGACCTTAAGTATCAAGAATGGTAGACCAGAGAAACAATATGGCAATATTCTGCCTTGTTCTGTTGGTCTACATACATTCACCTACTCATCCACATCTGTCATTCTTCACATACTGGGTTCTACACATCCCAAAACTGCTGCAGACAAGGAACACTGCAAACTAAGGTGTTTTGTGCCTCTCAACCTATCTGTTCTACCAGTCAGGATCTCTATAGCTGCAAAGGACAGAAGTGTAGACTAGTAAAGTATAAACAAGAGGAAAAATTCTACAAGAATTTTGAGGCATCCAGTGGGACTCCAGGATTATAGTGACACTGCCCCTCAATTAAAACAGAAAGCCAGGACATGGAGAGCTCTAGAACACAACATATTTTTCCTACATGCCATCCTCATTCTTCTCTCTCAAAGTAGAGAGGAAAGCCATATCTGCTTCTGTAAAGTGACAGTAGGCTCCTCTGCTCTGGAGCCCTGAGTGGCCAGAAATTAAACTGGACCTCACTGAGACACATCTTCTTTCTAATCATGGTCTCTGATGATCCACATGGTTGGGGAAACAGTCAATCAAGCCCTTGGAGTTCAACAGGTCTACTCCACTCTGAGCAATGGCTAAATGAAGAGCAGCACTGTCTCCAGTAGAGTCCTTGTCCTTCTTTGCCAGGCAGCCCCCTGGAGCCACACTGGGCTTCCCCTCAGACCTACTCAGATGCCCATTTGACATCTCAGTAGAGGCACCGCTGTTCTTCCATTCACTCCCCACATCGAATCCCTCAGCAGATCCCAAGATTCTTGCTTCAAGATGGATCTTGTCACTGACCCTGTCCTTACCACCATCTCCCCAACACCCAGACAAAGATGCCACCCCTCCCTAGCCTATGCCCACGATGGCCTTTTCTTGTCCATTTATATTCTCTCTACAGCAGACACATGATCTTTTAAAATATAGAATAGAGTACATTGCTTCTCTCTTTTATATCTGCCCAATGGCTTTACTATAAACTTAAAATGAAACCAGTCCTTACTGTGGCCTGCAAGGCCCAGTATGATTTGACCTCATACCTCTCCCTCTGAGTTGATTTTCTACCCTTCTCTCTGACCTTTAACCTCCAGCCACTTCACCTGAAACACACCACACACTCCCGATGCAGGCCTTGGCACATGCCACTTACTCAGCTCAGAAAATCTTTTTCCTGCAGATATCCATATGGTTCATTGTCTTCCTGCTACTATGGTTCAAGTCCATGATCCAGTGTGACCTTCTTGGGGATCTCTTCAATGACCTTCTACATATACAGCCCTGTTACCACCTGATTTTGTGAACAAATGACTGCAACTTCTCCTCCCACTTCCATACCACCTCTCTACATCCTTTATCTCCAATCACCCTTCATGTCTCTTATGGGGAAACTTTGAATTTAGGCTCACACAAGTGATCCAGAATTTTTACCTTATCTTGAGATTCTTAACAAAATTTGCAAAAACTCTTTTTCCAAAAAGGAAACATTCACAAGTGCTGGAGACATTCATTGGTTCAACACATCAGGCTTGAGTTGACTAATCTTTTCAGTTTGTCATTGGTGCTCTACCTGGGAGAAGAGACATTTGTTCTTGTCTCCCCAGAAAAAGTCACACAATACCATAGATCTGTGGTGGACTTATAATAGCTCCAGAAGGCAGTCTGTGTGCTGTGTAACTAGTTCCTCTGCGTTTAAAAATCTCTTTCTAGAAGGAAGGTGGAGGTTTATAAGACTCAAGAGGCTCAGACAACTTAAGGGGCTCAGGAAGATCATGAAACTTATAGGACTCACAAGCTCCTCCCAATGTTAAATGAGAGGGAAGAGGAGGCTCTTCAGTGAAGCTGTCTGCTAGTTGGGGCAGGAGCTCACCCATGCTCCTGTAAGCAACCCCAACACCACATCACCTAATTGGTTCACCACACCAAGCTTGAATTGTCTTTTTGGTCTGTCATTGGTACTGTACCTGGTGGAATAGACATTTGTTCCTGTCTCCTCAGAAAAAGTCACACAATACCATGGGTGTGTGGTGGGCTTATAATAGCTCCAAAAGGTAGTCTCCCACACTCCAGATGGTCTCACTCTCTCTCCTGTTACTAACAAATTGATGTCCTTAACTGCAGTTATATGATGGACTAGCACTCACATGTACCTCTCTCTATCCCAGAACCTCCTCTTTTCCAGAGAAGCTGTAGTTTTTAGATCACTTTTTTGTTCTTTCAGAAATATACCTGGGTAGCTGTAATGCATCCAAGGTAACAGCATGGGTCTGGGATCCAGGGCTGCTGCTTTCCAAATGGTAGACATGGACAAGTCTCTCTCCACTGGCCTCAGAAGTGAGGGTTTTAAGATGTGTTAATCTCTCTTCATGCCTTCTTAATAGTCCCAACAACACAGTGAGCTGAGTATAAGAACATTATTTTATTTTATTACATTTTGTATTTATAGAGTAGGATGTAAGCATACCATAGTGTGTGTGTGTAGAAGTCAGAGGACAACTTGAAAGAGTCACCTCTCCTCTCCTTCTACCATGTGGGTTCCAGGGATTGAACTTAGATAATCAGTCTTAGCAGCAAGCACCTTTACCTGCTGATCTGTCTCTAAAACCATTGTTACTTGTTACAGTATTCATTCATTGGGCTTTCTTTCAGCAATTACTTATTCTAGTCATTGTGGATTCGGTAACAAACAAGATAAGCAATATCCTTGCTTTTGTGGAATTTACCCTCCAGTGATGTAGAGAGATGCTAAGGAAGTAAAGATAGGTCATGAGTGTGTTGATAGGTATGAAGTCAAGAGTCAAATATCACAATATTAAGAAAGTAAGGGACTCCTTTAAGTAAGCTTGCCTGGGAAGAAAATCTCTTCAAGGATTTGAAATTTGACCTGACACGTGGATGATAAGAAGGTATCCTTCAAAAATCTAGAAGAACTTTGCTGGTGAGAAAAAATCAGGGAACATAAGCCATTTCCAGAAGAGGAAACCATGATTTGCGGTACTGGGCACCTGGCCTAAAGGTCACTGTGCCAGAGGAGACAGTAGCTGGGACACAAAGCAGAGGCACCAACCCAACACCCCCCACACTTCACCACACAGAGGTGGTTCCTTCACCTCCCTTCCACGTGTGTTTTGATAATTAAGTGAGAATAACACACTGCCATGTTGATGGCAGCTGACATCACTATCCTTTTCCAAGTGTCCTAGGAGGACGGGCTTCCAGGTCAAGCCCTGAAGGGCACAGACAGGGAGAGGAGTGCAGTGACCTGCCCTAAACTTGGAGGGAGGCTGTCAGGAAATTCCCCTCTGGCCCTTCGAGAACCACCACCACCCATGCGATCCTGCACCAGGGTAAGGCACTCGCTCACACGCTATTCCTGAACTCACACAAGTTTGAGAGTGAAGGTCAGTTAAAATCCCGTAGTCTAGATCTGGGTGTAGTGACATATGCCTGTAATTCTAGCACTTCGAAAAGCAGGGATGGGAGAATAAGAAGTTTAAGATTGTCATTGGCTTCATCGTGAGTTTGGGGCTAGCCTGGACTACCTGAGGCTCTGTCTCAAAAACAAAACAAATAAATATAGATTATGTGTTCCAAATGCCTCAGTTTCTTGCCATAGCCCCAGTACTGCACCTGAGCCTAAAGTGGAACACTACTCAGAACTCTTCAAGTTGCAGTAGGGTGTCATTCTGTGACCTTCCTCTGACTTCCATTCCATCTCCCAGATGCATTCACTGAGTCTAGGTAGCCTGAGGTCCAACCAGACATGTCCCTCCTATTCTAGTACTAACAGCCATGCATAGCCTGAATCTCAGCTCATCTCAGCCAGAACCCAGTGTGGACTCAGCAACTCCTCCATCCAGGTGGCTGTGCCTGGTCATGAGCTCACAAGGACTGTGCATGTCCCTCAGGGTGACAGCTCTTTTACCACTGGATGTCATAAGGCAAGTTAGGGAAGGAGGCAGGTGCTAAGACAGTAAGTCATGCTTCCAGAAATGCCAGCCAGCCTTCTCTGAAACCACACCTGGACCACCAACCCCTTTGCCAGTGCCTTCACTGTTCGGTTTTAATGAGCAACAAGCTTATTAATACTCTTCTCTTCCTTCCTGAGTCCCAGCCACCAGGGGAACCAGCAGGTGCAAGGGCTCATTAGTCCTCCATAATGCACAGCTGGCAATAAACCCACTCTGAAGCTGGGACAACCAGGATCCAGCTCCATGCAATGTCTGCTGTGATTGAAATAACTAACAATGGGCACTGTGATGGAGAGTGTGTTAACCCCTGTGAAACCACAGGGCCCAGGGTCCCCAGAAGACTGCAAAACTCATGAAGGTTTCACATGCACTATAAAAATGACAACTTCAGGTCTCACTCTTCCTTCCTGCATGTCCAGAATTTCTCCTTAGGAAACCGTGTTGCCATTACCACCTCTACGAAGGCACCCCAACCTTTGGGCTCTATCCTGTCTTCTAATGTTATATTTTCACCTTGTCTCTGGGTGTTGAATCTACAAGCCAGTTAACATCCATCTAGAACTGAATTCATCTGAATGTATGCACCAAGACAATTTCTCAGGCAGCATGCTGGGTGCAGGGGACATTGTGAGTTTAGCTGTAGCCATTAGGAAGGAAAAGGAGTTTTCAGCTGAATGCTAGAGACCATCCAGGGGCATTTAACAAACATAGAAATCATCAATGTGCATTGAATTCAACTTCATAGCTGAGGGGGGGGGGTGCTGGCCAGGACCCCCTTGTTGTTGAAAAGTCATAAGAATCATGCATGACCTTGACAAATGGATTGGGCACGAAAGGAGGAGATCTAGGAAGAGTTACTCAACTGAGGATAGGTGTATATATATATATATATATATATATATATATATATATATATATATATATATATATATATATCAATGATGTAAGAATGCAGTTAAAACAGTAAGCCAATGATAGTGGTGGAGGTGAGAAGGAAGGAGAGTAACACAGGAGCTCTCAGAACCTAAAACCCAAATGCCAAGAGTTCAGATGTGAAGTCATGGTCAGACTTTATGACTGTGGACTCAGGTAGCTGTCAGCATTGCCTAACTCCAGAAACGACACTCAAAGAATTAGTGCTAAGCAACATGGCCTCTCTGGGGGCTGAGGAAAAGTGAGTTAAGAACTACTGTAACTAACGGTGCAACTGGAGGCCCAGGACATAGGAAGGGAGATGCACATGAACACTGAGGTACCCAGGGCGGCAGTGGGATTCAGAAAAGAGAGGGAGCCTGTGGTGTGGGGAAAGTATGAACTTGGTACCAAACAAATTTGGCCTCCAGTCCAGTTCAGCAGGTACCACTGTGTGCCCCGGGAACAACCCTCCCAGCTCTGTTGGAATCCTCATGCCTCACATAGACCTGCCCCTGGCTTTTCCCAGCACTGCTATACAAGATGCAGAAAGTCAACCTCTGACTCAACTCCAAGGTCAAGAGTAGACCACTGGTGGGAAAATGGAGACAGAGGAAGGAAAACCTCTAAATGATTTTATATTACCCCCTTCCTCCCTACTCCAATATCCCCAACAGCAGCTGACTCTCCTCCAGGGTGGTAACTCCCATGCACCAGTACATCTGAGGTTCCATCATCAACCCTAGATCTACCCCCAGATAAGCACCACCCCTTCCCTGTGCTTATCCAGCTTTAGGGACTATAGTCACTGTCCAGTCCTGGAGACTATAATCACTGTCCAGCCCTGGGGGACTGCAGTGGCTGGTCAGCCCCGGGGACTGTAGTCACTTCCCACTGTGACCCAAACCCCAGATTATAGCACCTTCCCTAGTGAACCTCTTTACTCTTCTACCACCTGTATAAGTAACTTCTCTCTGGTATAAGTACATAAAGTGACTTCCTTACAAGAACCTAGTATCATACTTGGCTTATGGAGGAAACTTACAGAGTATGTAATTATAGTTATGTTAAGATTTCCAACATCAATTTTAAGGTTATGCAAGACTGTTGAAAATGTGAATTATTCTCCCCAAAATGGTGACCAAGATGGGTACACAAGGAGGCACAATGGCCTGCCACATGCTTGCATGGACAGATGGGTAATTACAGGGTGTTTTGTTTGCCCCTGAATCTCAGCCCCAGAACAGCATCTGAGTGCTTATTCATATCCCTGGTGTCTGACCCAGCGCCTGGCACAAAGCAATTCCTCAAAATAATGGTCAATGGAATGACTTGAAATCTTTCTGGTTGTGCAGTCAGAACAGTATTTATTTATAAGTCTGCAGACCCTGAGTTCAGATGGTGGGGTCTCAGCTGTATGTTCTCAGAAATTTTAGAAACCCAAAATATACCAGGAGGGACAGGATATACCTCTGTGCATCTAACACATCTAACATCTAACACCAGCCAGGCACGCACCTCTGCCATGGAGCTTCAGTGTCTACCAAGGAGGCATGACAATCAGAGCGAATATTATAATGCAATATTTTAAAATCATAATGAATGCAAAAATCCATAGTGAACAAAATATCAAAATTTGCATAAAGAGAATTAGCATTACTGATTTCCTCTCCTTGCCTTATACCGCCATATAGCTTGGACCATGCTGACTCCAACTGGGTCACCGCCTGGAATCTTCCTTCATGGTAGCTTCTGGAAATGTGTGTACCTGAGGTGAGAATCCAAGTCCCCCCTAGACGTACACACAGCAGTCCTTGGTGTCTGGAAGAGACTGTTGATCTTGTTCCCTACTCTCACTTCAGCACATAGTAGGTTCATCCATGAATGAATGAATGAATGAATGAATTACATTCCAGAGATACCAACAGGGTAACCAAAAAATTTATTTAAAGATCTACATTCAGAGGAATTTTTTTAAAAGTACATTTAAAATGGAAAGGCCATTTTTCACTGCTAGAATTAGCAAAGATTTAGGAGATTGACAATATGTTGTATTGACATGGAATTCAAGTAGAGGACATTCCTATGCATTGCCTCTAGGGCTTCAAATTAATGCAGCGCTTCCGGACAGCAATTTGGCAATATGTAACAAAGGCCTTTGAAAAGTACGTTTCTTCTGACGAGCAATCCCACTTCAAAGAATGATTCTGAGGAAATAATTAGGCAAGTGCCAGAAGATGCATCTTCCCCAGGATTTCATCACCGCACTGCTTGTAACAGCAAAAGCTTGCAAACAGCCTAGAGGTCCCGAGATACTGGGCTCATTAGTATTAAGAAATATTCATAAATAAATAGAGGCATCATAGGAGGGAACCCTCTTCAGCCATTTAAAACAACGATGTGGCCCACAATTTAGTTCAAGCAGAAGAACATTCATGTGGTGTTAAGTGGCCCTGAAGATTATGAAAACAATCCACATGTGGTGTGATTGTTGCTTTTAAAGTATACAGAGAGAATATTCAGAAGCCTGAATATGAATGTTAACTATCCCTGGGTGGCAGAAGATTCGTTTACGTGAATTATTTTGGTCTTTCCTCCCTCTGATTTCTCTAAATCGTTGCCTGGTTTATTTTTAATTAGCATACAAAGTAATGGATTCCTTATGGCATTTGCATATGTACTCTTTGTTTGATCCATCCCCTCCTCCCTCCTGCCTCTCTACTCCTCCAACCCCGACCTGGACCCTCTGTCCCCAAGTATTTCTCTTTCTCTTTCATGAAATGTAAGCTTTTATGTGACTTTCCCAACAGGGGGGCTTATATCTCCCTCTCCATCTTCAGGGCTTTCTTCGTTGTCTGAATGGAGTCAACACAGGGATTCTTCCCCGAGTAGACTTTACTTGCTCTTCCTCACTGAACCCCCAAACACTCTGCAGACACGTCCCCGAGAGTAAGCTGCCGTTCTCACAGATCCTCCTCATAGCAAAACACCCGGTACAGAGGCATGGAAGGCCATTCAGGGAAAGTTGTTGCCTCCAAGGCAAAGGATTGGATGCTGTCTGGATAGAGACTTTCCACTGTCTCCTCTCCTGAGAGGTCATCCATCCGGGCAGGTCAATCACCCAGCCAAGAGACCAGCCCTCAGGAAGGTGGGTTTCTCTTAAGCCATGCTACAGAGGTAGGAGGAATAATTATCTCACTAATGAGATAATGACCTTTCCCTTCTCAGAATTCCTGCCCCCACCTCGGTAGCTTACAGAATCACAGCCAGGTGGCCTCCTAAGTCGGACTGCTTTTCCAAACTACTCAAAAGGCCTACCTTCTACTTTTTGGTGGTGGTGGTGATGGTCTTCTAACTATATTTCCCCTAACAGTTTGGACTTCACTCTTTCCCTCTACTGTGTGGCTGCTTGTCAGCCATGTGGTTGATCTCCATAAGGTCCTAACTCAAACCACAGGCTTTCTCTCTTTCTCTGCTCTATTGCCCTCCTCTGGGCAGCTGCCAAGATTTACAGTTTGCCTGCTTTTGAGTCTTTCTTGTAAACGCTAATGAAACTGTCCTTGGCTTTCCTTTTGAGTCCTTCCTTAAACTCTTTTATTGCTGGACTAGAAACCTTAAGAGGGACCCCAATTTTCACAGTAACAGTCTCAAACTCCACTTTTTCTATCAAAAGGCTGATCCTGCTTCCGATGCATAAACCCACAAGTCCCCAAACTACTTTGTCATTTGGGAAGTGAGGATAGACACATCCTTCACAGGTGAATGACAAAAACAAAACAAAACACAACCATTCAGTGGAAGAAGCTACCATTTAGGAACATATCAAGCAGGAGAATCTAAGTAGCAACACAGTAACAAACAATCCCCTGGGTTAAAACAAGTCCTATTTCATGATACAACATGACTAGCATAGGTCAGCTGGGGCTCTGCTCCCTCATGAAGGGTCCCAAACTGGAGGAGACTCCAACTGTATGATTTTATTTTGATAAAGCCAAAAGCCACACGGCAGTACACAAATTCAAAGGACAGGGAAAATTACACCTCAGGTCTAAGAGTCCTGAAAGCATAAATACTGTTGAACAGCAAAGCAACTCCTGTAGTTGGCATTTGTGATGTATCCCACATTCACTCCATGGCAGAGAGTCTCCTGTAAAATGAAATGCTAAACAGTCTTATTAATAAAAAAAAAAAAAAAAAAAAACTCAGGGCCAGATATTGAGGTAAATTCTGAAAGATCAGAGAGACAAAACAAGCCACAGGAAACATTACCTACCAACTCCTCAGCTGATCTTGTTTCCTCAGACTGAAAGCCTGAGTCCTCACCCAAATGGATCTCAGCTGAACTGCTGCTAAAAAGCCTCCAGTTCCTGGTCCTCATGCCTTATATACCTTTCTGCTTCCTACCATTATTTCCTGGGCTTAAAGGTATATGTCTTTCCCAAGCAAAGACATGAGATCTCAAGTGCTAGGATTAAAGGTATGTGCCACCTCACCTGGCTGTTTCCAGTGTGGCCTTGAACTCACAGAGATCCAAACAGATCTCTGCCTCCCGAGTGATAGGATTAAAGGCATGTGAAACCATTACCTGATGTCTATGTTTACTATAGTGGCTGGTGTTTTCCTCTGATCCTCAGATAAGCTTTATTAGGGTGCACAATATATTGGGGAACACACTATATCACCACAGTCTCCAACATGTGTCAGGCATTATTACAGGTAAATTTATAGAGGAAAAAATATGAGTCATTTTTAGCAAAGCCACACAGCTAGTATAACCATAGGTGCATCCTGTCTGCATGCCTGTGCCTGGTTGACCATTCCAAAGCTGCTGAGATTCCAGAAGTCTGTTCCTCCCTGTCTTCCAGAAACAAATAGCACCGCCTGCTAGGGTCTTTGCATGAGAGTGGTAGGTTGTCTTTACAATGGTAGGCACAAGGGTTGTGTGAGCATCATTCTAGACTTGATCAAAGGCAGCACTGGAAGAGCCTGAAACAGTTGTCTCCTGAGTTCACAAAATTGAAGGCTATGGTACACAGTGTCATCTGCATACCCAGTGGTGCTTGGGATAACAAACATCATGCTGTCCTTAGTGAGTTCATGCCCCTTTACTCACTTAGAGGAAGATGCATGGCCACTTACTTGGGTATTGGCAGCTCTGTGTCATTATGCAAATGTAGCAGACAAGTCCCGACATGTTTGGAGCTCTCCTCTGCATCATACACATACACCATGCACACACATGCACAGTCACTTGTAGATGACTTGTTCCCACTTGCACACATGTCATAACACATGTGCTGAGTCTGTGCCAAATGCAGTATCAACTCACCAGTACCCATGGGCACTTAACTGTTAAGAGGAACTGAGCCACATATATGTTCATATCTTGTTAAGTCACATGAAATTGCTCTTTTGGTGACAATATCACTTGACTCACACTAATGCTCAAATTATATAAAATTATTCCATGTGTTCACAATCGCACCACACACACACACACACACACACACACACACACACACACACACACACAAAGAAACACATACTTGCACATACACACAACATTTAAGCACGTGGAGTTGTCAGGCACTCAACTACCTCTCATTCCTCCCCTACCCCAACCCAGGCCACAGAATCCAAGGAAGTGAACTCAATCTCTGTCACATCCAAGGCTACTATAAAAACTGAGTTCTAGCCAAGCAACGGTGCCACACACCTTTAACCCCAGCACTTAGGAGGCAGAGCCAGGCTGATCTCTGTGAGTTTGAGGCCAGCCTGGTCTACAGAGTGAGATCCAGGACAGGCACCAAAACTACACAGAGAAACCCTGTCTCTAAAAACCAGAAAGAAAAAAAAAAAAAAAAAACCTGAGCTCTAACCATCCAAGAAATCAGCCACTAGGACTTAGCCTCTGTGGCCCTAACTTCACCCCAGCAGCTATGCTGAACATGCCCCCCCAAACCCCTGTTCCTCTATTTAGCCTCATTCCCTCTCCCCACCCTGGTCCTTCTGCACACCCCACTGTTCCCCAGCAGGAGGGCTGTCTGGAGTCACAGAGTATCATACTCTATGTGGAAATCCAGTTCCATCCTAGAACTCTAGAACTCCACACAAACTAAAGACACTTGCAGGAGCCTGAGGGTGTTGGGAGATCATCACTGAATGAAAGGATCATAGGTCGCCAAATCGGCCAAGCTGTCCTTGGGAATATTTCTTAAACAATAACTCTAAGTGTCTTAGTCCAGCTCTTGCGGCTGTATTAGAATACCTGAAACTGGATAATTTATTGACAAAGAAAATTCACTTCTCACAGTTCTGAAAGCCAGAATCTAGTGAGGGCCTCATGCTGTGTCCTCATACTGCAGAGGGCGAACAAGCAGATGCAAGTGAGAGAGCAAGAACGAATCAGGCCAGATGTGGAGCTCACCCCCAAGGCCAACTACCCCACTGCATGATAAGGGCACCCATGCAAACAGACACCTAGCTCACCCCCAAGGCCAACTACCCCACTGCATGATAAGGGCACCCATGCAAACAAAGACCTCACAGCTTCATCTCTCAGAGCTTCCACCTCTTAGTATTCTTACAACAAAAATTCCCGTGTGAGCTTCAGAAGGAATTCAAACTGTAGCATTGTATTGGGCCTTGAGTTGGTGCTGAAGACAGATAGCAAGACATGGACAGTGCCTGCTTATGTGGGTCTCACGCACTATGAGGACAAACTTTCTTCTAAAGCACAAATAAGTAGGGCAAGGGATGCATGCCTGCAACCTCAGTACAAGGGAGGCTGAGGCAGAAGGATCATAAGTTCAAGGCCAGCCTGGGCTACATAGAAAAAGACCCTGGGGCTGAGCATGGTGAGAGGAGGTGAGGAGGAGACAATGAGAGGGGAGAGGGACAAGACGGAGAGGGGAGGAGGGGGAGAAAGAGAGTACCTATCTATAACAACAGCAATAATAATTAGAGAGGAAATAATGCATGTACTAAAGGTGAGCAATACAAAGAGTCAAGAAAGGTGAGTGTGGCTCATGTGAACTACCTCTGGGCACAGGAGACTGGAGCAGAGGCATTGCCACTAGTTTGAGGGTAACCTGGGCTACAGTGTGAGACTTTGACTCAGAAAAGCAACACAAAAGCACTAATGAACATGATTCTAGATCTAAGAAACACACCTGGTGCTGGAAATTAAACTTCATCTAAACCAGATCGACAGCACCACCCTCGCATGGCTAGTGAGAGGATTTCAATGAAGAGATGTATGTCAAGGACTCACTGTGTGGCTTGGACAATGTAAGTGCTATTTGTTGTTGGCCTTTTTATCACTATCAGTTCTACAGAGAAACTAGTAAGGGCTTCACAGGAAAATGGCAACAGGGTTGAGACCTAAAGATGAGTAAGGATTAAAGAGATGAAGAAGAAACAGTATGAACATGTGCAAAGGCCCTATGGCAGGTGGAAACATCCCAGCAACTGGAAAGACTCGGATGCTTAAGGAACAGGAAAGTGGCAGCTGTTTAGCATGAGACCAGAGGGTATAACGGGGACCTGCCAGTACAAGACCTTGACGGCGGTAGTTAGCTGAACTCAGTGGACACAGAGGGTCACTGTGGAGTTAGTTATAGGGACTCTGAAGCCAGGTTTCAACTTACTGGAGAAGAGTATGACTTACTGCCATAGCCACGGTGGACACATAAGATGGGAACTAACGCACCTGCCACATGGCTGGCCATTCCTGAACTGTGAGAGCATTCATCTTAATGCTGTGCTTGCCAAAGTCAGAAACATAATTCAAAAAACTAAAGCCAATAAGTATGTTGGCTCCTGTAACTGGGAAACTGGAGGGGCAGAGTATCAGAGTCACAGCTAAATTCGAGCAACACTGTCATCCAGTGACACTGTCATCAGAACTTCATCCGTATCTCTGGCTTTTGATGTACCTGTCATGTGTCAATGGTGTCACTGGGTAGACTGCCTTCTCCTAAAGGGGATTATTAGGGCTTTCTGGAGGAACATAACTAACAGGATGAAGATACTTCAGTGTGGTAGTTTGAATGAGAATGGCCCCGTAGGCTCATAAACAGATTGAAGAAATGTGACAAAGAGGCTTTATTAGGTTTGCTTACACAGTTCAAGCTGGAGTGCCCAATAATGCCTGGCTGCCTGCTGGAGAGGTTATGAATGGGATATCTGCTCCATTTCAAGGCTGGAGAACTCCACAGTCCCAAAGTGGCACTGATGGTCTGAAGGACTCCTGAAGAGCTGTGGGTCTCCAGTCCGTTTGGAAGGCTGGAGAAAATATCAGCATAGGATGAGGGCAGCCACAGGGTAGATGCACTCACAGGCAGAAACAGAAAGCAGACAATGTCTTCACAAACCCACACAGAAGCATGTCTTGTATTTGATTTCTGATCCAGTCAAGTTGATAGACAAGATTACCCATCACAGTGACCAAGATTCCATTCTGTCCTATTCTGTCATTAGAGGTCATACTCCAAAGATACCAATGTCATCTATCAGGATACATCTAACAAAAGTCCCAGAAAACATCTGACTATCCAGGCAGTATGGCCTGCTCACATTCGGGAGTTGGCAGTGAGGTCACCTCCCCAAAGCCATATGGGCTTACCAAGATACTAATAGACAAGGGATGGATGGGTTCCTGAAAGCCCAGATGTAGGGAGGGCCAGAACAGAGCACATGCCCATCTCTTTGGCTAAGATTATTACTAGGTGTTTCTTGGAGCTGTGGAACTGAGATGACAGGAAGGCTGGTGACTTTCTGGGAGAAGCCATCCTCTCTTGGTTGACATGAACCTCTCAGTACTTCCCCTGGCTGAGGTCAACCTCATTTCTCTCCCTGGAATTCTATCTACTGGAGCTTCTCCAGCACAATCCATCAGTCCACTCACTCCAGGCATCATAGCTCCTCCCACAGCTCTCACCCCTACTCCTCAACACACAAAATTGACTCAAGTATCTTCTCTCTCAAACAAACAAACAAAATCTCTTCCTCTGGCTCTTACTTCCTTCTGTCCAGGCTTCTGGGGTATCTGAAGTGTTCTCCATTGTAACACTACTCAAAATGCAGTTCACAGATGGGTCTGACCACAGACTCATTATGACCTATGATAGCTAAAGGCAGAAATTGAGAACAAATGGTTAGGAGCCTTAATAGCCTTTTGATGAATTGACAATACAGCCACTGGATCTAACAGTAAAAAGCAGGCCTGCATTTGCATATCATTTAATAGACTTACAATACTAATGCATAGATGGAGGATACAGTGTGACAATTTGATACATGTATACAATGTGTAATGATCTAATTAGGATAATCAGCATTTCTGGTCATTGATTTTTACTCTATTTTATCAAAGTATCAATCTGCAATAAGCTGAAAATTTAACATGCATATGGTCCCAGTTTGCTTTCTGTTGCTATGAGGAAGACCAACTTGGGGAAGAAAGAATTTCTTTTTGTTTACACTTTATGTTCCATCATCAGGAGAAGCTAGGGCAGGAAGGAACTCAAAGCAGGAATGCAAGGCAGGAACTGAAGCAGAAGCCACAGAGGAACACTGTCATGTTGCTTCCTCTGGCTTATTTGGCTACCTTTCTTAGATAAGGAGGCCTTCCTGCCCAAGGACAGCACCGATCACAGTGGGCTGAGCCCTTCTACATCAATCAGCAATCAAGAAAACACTCCACAAGCTTGCCTATAGCCTCACCTGAGAGACAATTATCAGTTGAGATTCTTTCTCCTCAGGGATGTCTAGCTTTGTACCAAGTTCACACAAACTAACCGTGGCACAAGCACACAAAGGGAGGATTGTGTCCTCTTTGTGTGCGGTCGGTCCCTCCACATTAATGGCTGGAGAAACACTGTCTTGTAGAACACTCTAGTTTTAGGATATATTCGATGTAAAACTAAAATTATAATGAGTTATTTAAGGAAGGGAATTGAACAGGAGAAGGGTAGGAGAATGTAGGGATCCATAACAACAACAACAAAACATTGATGTGTCACTCTCTGAGGCTGAAAGACATGCATGCTTTATTAAAATCACTCTCTGTAGACTTAGTTTGGAACCTTAAGATCTGAAAAGAACCACAGCTCAAGAGCAGCACCCCCAAACTCATCTTCCAAGTGTCCTTCTTGGCATTCAATGGTAGTCGCTAAATATTGGTTGAATAAACATGTTATCTAGTGCATCATTGTGCCCACAATGCCTGAAAGAAAGAGCTTACAGGAGGAAGTATTGATTTTGGTTCATGGTTTCAGATCACCATCATGAGGAAGGTATAGTAAAACAGCTCATTGCCCCAGAGGCATAGGACAGAAGCTGCTCACATCATAGAGGACCAGAAACAGAATGTCAAGAACCATGGGTTGGGTATAATAACTTCCAAAGGCTCACCCCTCCCCTCATGACCTCCTCCTTCCAGCTACATCCCAGCCCCTATGGAGTCTACAACCTACCAAAATAGGGCCAAAGCCAGAGAAGACACATTCAAATCATGAGCCTGTTGAGGACATTTCAGATTCAAACCATAACATCTAGATTGGCTCCTACATCAGGTATCTATTTCTGAATAACCAACACCCTCAACATTGGCTGAAAAGACTACCACTTCTCTCTCATGTGGAAGGAATATTCTCCCTTGGAGTCCCTCATGCAATTACAGCTACATGGTACCAAGGGCTATTGTCAAAGGAAGATGGATCTGGGCATCCAAGATGGCATCCTATTGGTGAAATTATTTAGGCCACTCCACGTAGTTAAAAGGAGATTTATTTAATGGCGTAACTTACAAATTAAGGGATAGGTAGGTCGCGGGGTCTGGGGAAGGTGTATCACAGTCCAGCGGTGTTCTCTGGAGCTCTCCTCTGTCTACCTCCACCATCCAGCGTCCTGGAACCAAGAGAGCGTTCGCCGATCCGGATCTCGGGTCCCCAGGCGCCTCCCTTGGCCCCGCCTTGTAGGCGTGACAGTTGCCGAAGTCTCAATGGGGGTTGGAACTTCCAGAACAAAGCTGGAATGGCTACCCACTACATCTCCCCCTTTTTGTCTAAATAAGAAAGTTCTAACCTAATACAAGACTATATACAAAGGAATGGTTATCAAATATTGTCCAGGAATAATGAGGGATAATGACCTAGATAAGATGGAACTACTTCCAATGCGAACAATATCAAGCAAGAAACACATATTAAAATCCAGAGAAGTATAGAGCATAGATAAATGGCATGTTACAAAGATCATTCCAAAAGGTGTCCTACCCTAAAGAACCTGAATCTAATACTTAATATGTTCTATCTACTAAGTTGTAACTATAACTGCTAGTCTTCAATCCCATCAAAGACCTGAGAAGGAATATAATGGTACCTGAGAAATGGTAGATGGATGCAAGCAACTTTCGGGAATCTTGCGAGAGTAGACCGAGACAGCTGGCAGCCTGGACAATCACCTAATGTTTCTCAGCATTGTTGGTGCATTCAAATTGGCTACAGGCCTAAAGTATCTGACAGACCATTTTCAGAAGCAGGAATTCTGAAAGACCATCTTACCCTGTCTTGGCAGAGTACAGTGGTCGCTTTCCTTGTGACCTGCTTGTCCAGAAAGGATAGCATTGCATTTGTACTGTCAGCTGTCGAGGCAAGGGCAGTTCTCTGTCTACCCTACAAGACTCCTAAAAGTTGCTTATATCCTTCTCCATTTCTCAGGTAGTAATATATCCTTCTGAGGTCTTTGATGTGGTTAAAGACTAGATACTTACAATTTTCCTTAGTTATAATAAAAGATAAGTTAGATATAAAACCTTAAACTTACAAATAGAAGATAGGATCTCTTCTTTAATATTGTAACTGTAATTCTTGCTTGATAATTGTTTTGTTATATGTAATTTTACTATGTTAAAGTTAAAACCTTCCTTTTTAAGAAAAGAAAAGGGGAAGTGCTGTGGGATGGTCTGTATGTCAAGTGTGTTGCTGATTGGTCAGTAAATAAATCACTGATTGGCCATTGGCTAGGCAGGAAGTATAGGCGGGACAAGGAAAAGAATTCTGGGAAGTGGAAGGCTGAGTGGGGGAGACTGCCTGGAGCCGCCGCCAGGACAAGGAAGATGTAAGGTACCAGTAAGCCATGAGCCATGTGGCAAAGTAAAGATTAATAGAAATGGGCTAAATATAAGAGTAAGAGCTAGACAATGACAGGCCTGAGCTAATGGCCAAGCAGTTTAAATAATGTAAGAGTTTGTGTGTTTATTTTATAAGTGGACTCTGGGACTGGCGGGACTTGGTGGCGGGAGCTGGAGAAAAATTCTCCAGCAACAGCATCCTCACTCTCATGTTTGGCACCTCAGTTGGGGTGACTGAAATCAGTGAGGATCAGTCAGGCATCTCCCTCCATATGGCCTCTCCAGGTTTTTGCCTTGGACTTCCTCACATCTTGAGATAAATACACATCCTGCCTGTTGGCTGCATAGGAACTGTATGTTCCCCCTATCAAGGGACATGTTCCCAAAATTTAAGTAGTGGAGCCGGTTCTCTTACAGGCTATCAAACCCCCCATGTGTCATAGTTCTTCCAGGCCCTATTGGTTGAAGTAATCATGAGGACAGTCCTTCCATCTCTCAGTGAAGGAATAACAAATAATTTAAAACCGTTATTATCTGCCACTGTGTCTCCGGCAATTTGAGGGTTCCTAACTGGTGGAGATCGGATATCTATTATCATCACTTACTATGTACCCGGCTTGCTGTGCTCAGCACTGTGCATCTATGATCTCACTTACTCCTCACAACAGTCACTCAAGTAAAACAGTGAAGCTGAGGTGCCCAGAGTTTAAGTGGGTTGCCCAAGGTCTCACAAAGAATGAGCAGCAGAAGTAGGACACATACTCAAGCCCATACTTGAGCGGTGTACAAGTCACACACCCTAAATGTGGCTTGATTCACCCATCTCTTCTCCCACTAGAAGATTCACCTGGCTTGTCTAGTTTCCCATTATGAACCCCTTGGCCACTATCTCCCCCATGAATCCTTTTTTTTTTTTTCTTTAAAGTGATGCCCTGACCAGTTGGTTGGAAATGGCTTGGCGGCTCAAGGACTGCAAATCATATTTCTGCAGGGACCCAAGAGGGACTGCCAGAGTGCCTCTCAGCTCTGGCCAGGGTGAACGAGTAATTCGATTGAATCCACTCTTTGGCTCAGTTTCTTTCGCAAGTAGATTGGGCTCTGAGAAATCCATTCTTCAGCCACTAATACATCAGCTGGGAGCTCTGAGCCATGATGGACGAGCTGGGCCATCAACAGAGGCCAGGATGGATGGGTGTCATTCATCACTGTGGGGAGTCAAAGGAGTCGTGAGTTACTCAGACTGTGGCACCTTCCGCCCCTCATTGGGGCCAGAGCCAGAGGCTAGGGGAGGCAGGGAGAGCTAAACAGACTTTTCTGGGAGACATGCCAACAGCCATGGGAACATTCTGTCTGAGCCACTCCAAAGTAACAAGATGTTTAATAGGGTTTGTTGCTGGGACAAGGAGCTTAGGAGAGGAGGCTGTTTGTAGATAAGGTCATGGGTTTTGGAAAATCATACTTGCTTGAAAAGGCTTGGGTTTGGCTGTTCCTGGCTGTGAAGGTCAACTATGACATTGACCTCTAAGCAACTTCATTTCCTCATCTCCTCCCGTGTGTCCCACCTTCACCTTTTTCAACCCTTTGCAGATCAGCAGGACCTGTGGTAAAGTCTGTTTAATGGAACACAGGACGGGTACTAAATGTCCCTTCTGCTCATGGCTGGGAAAAAGCTTCCTTGACATCCTCTAGCATCTCTCTTCCTTCAACACACTGCCAAGAGACCTGATGTCAGATAGCAGAACTGCAGAATTCAAACAGCCTGGCTGGTTACACACCTGGAAGACAGATGCCATAGGGTGGCACAGACCCACAGCCACCATTAATGCAGCAAGAGTTAAACCTTTGCTAGGCTGAGCCGTGGAGAAGAAGGGTTATCACTTCAGTGTAACCTAGCCTACCCCGACTAATACTCTATAGAAGAGGTTGGTGAGAGCCTTTTAAGCCAGGTGTTTTGACTCGTATTCTTCTTTGTCTGGTTAACAATCTTTAAAAATGTGAGAAAGGGGACTTCGGGCTGTAGCTCAATGGTAGAGCATAACATGCCTAGCACATACAAGGTTTGTACTCCAGTAGAGACAGAAAGACAAGAAGACAGACAGACAGACAGACAGAGAAGGGGGTGAGAAAACATTGTTAGCTCACAGAATTTACAAGTAATCCATAGGCTGGGTTTGTCAACCTTTCCTCTAAAATCATGAACTTTTGTAAAAGTTAATTGAGATGATGGACATAAACATGTTTTAAGTGTTCACTACTATTTTAAAAGGGAGGATAGTAGTTGCATATAACTAGGAACTATTTATATCAGGTACTGTTACATGCATTGACAACTATGCAGTGAGCCAAAAACAATATGAACTGCCATTTAGAAGGGGATGAGGTAGTAGAAGTGGAGGTGAAAGTAAAGGAGGAGATGGAAGTGGATATGGTGGGGAAGGTGGTAATAAAGTGGAGGTTTAGGAAGAGATGGAGGTGGAGTAAGTGGTAGAGGTAGATATGAGTGTGGTAGAGGTTGGGGGTGGGGGTAGTTGTGGAAGGGGTAGTGGTTGGTAGAGATGGCTGTGTCGTGGTGGAGATGGTGAGGGTGAAGATGGTTGTGGTAGCAGAAGTGCTGTTTATTATACTCTTCACCCTCATAAAATTCAGAGCTGCCTTGTTCGTCTGAGTGTGGATAGCCGGTGGAACCATGTGGACCTTGGTCAGGATGATGTGCATGTTAAGCTAAGGTCAACTTTGGACTCTGTAGCAATTAACAAACCATATTTACTGTGGGGACCTGCCCCACCAGGAACTTAGGTCACCTGTGAAGAGGAGGCCTAGAACTGAGGAAAGGTAAGTGCGCGCGCCACTCGCCAGCCCATTCCCCAGCCTCCCTTTTACCCAAATCAAGCAAGAACTAGTTTATTGATAGGCAGTAAGCCTCTTTTATACCAGAAAACCTCAGAACCGTAGGAGGGGGTGAAGGAACCAACCAATCATTTTAAAGGTCACCCTATTTACAAGTTGTTTATGCCCTGACATCATCTAAATAACTTGAGCTAACTTCCTTCCTCACCATTTGTATCTAATCTAACTTCACAAGCTAACTTCCTCTCAGCCATTCTTTGTATCTACTCTCTGCATAAACAGCTTAAGCTAACTTCCTCTCCACATTGTCCTTTGTATCCCTCTGTTCATAAACAGCTTAAAGCTTAAGCTCTATTTGTCTAAATTTCTCTCGGCACCCTCTTTATGCCTATGTACGCCCCACAATTTACTGAAGGCTCCTTATGTGCCAGAAATGATCCTGTGTAATCTCATGACTATATGAGCCAAGATTGCATTTCCCAGACAAGGAAACTGAGTCTCACAGGAGTGATGAATTTGCCCACAGCTACAGACTGAGTAAGTGGTGCCCTGGGCATCAGAAGCCAACTGAGTCCGGAGTCAATGTGTTTGCCTGCCCCACCACACCATCTTCTCTTAAGAAGAAAAACCCATTAACTATGGGGCAGAAATCCTGCCCCAGGGAGGCTGCATGGTTTTACCATTACACATTTTTAATGCTTGAGGATTTTGATAAGGATGGCATGGGACCTATAGATTGCGTTTAAACAGTGGTGAATCTGCCAGTCTGTGATTGTGGGCCATCCTCCTGTGTCTTTCTGTCCCCTATAATTTCTTTCCTTGCTTTTGTAGATTTCAATGAACAGATCTCTCACTGATTTGGTTGTTTATACCATAGTATTTGGTTCCTTGTGATGTTATTGTAAGTGGAATTATATTCCTAATTTCCCTTTTACATAGTTAGTTGTTGGTGCATAGAGATAGATGCAATCAGGTTTTGTGTGTTTGTTTTGTATCCTGACATGTAATGGGCTTGCTAATTAGATTTTACAGGTTGCTGGGGCAACCTTCGGGCTTCCCACACAGAAAGTCACATCATCTTCAAATGTAGATAATTCTGCTTCTCTCTCTCTCTCTCTCTCTCTCTCTCTCTCTCTCTCTCTCTCTGCCTTCCATGCCCTCTGTTCATTCCTTTTGTCCAACTGCCCTGGCCACAGACTCCAGAAGTAGTTTGAGAACTGTTGGGAACAGACATCTTGCTCTCATCTCAGATCTTACAGGGAAATGCTTCTCTTCTTGTCCAAAGTGAGTGATGATTTTGTCATATATGGTGTTGATTATTTGAGCCTAAATAAGCATAAATTTAAAAACAACAGAAAAATATATAGAAAAAACATTAAAACTAAGAATTCTTTTTAAAGCTAAGCAAAATTGACAAATCATAATTAGAGTAATAAAAAATAAAGAGAGAAATAAAATATAAATAAAACTCAAATAAATAAATAAAGTTGTAAGTAAAAGAAGAGGAGTCATCACCAACACCATACAGAAAAACACAGAAAAAAAATGCTCTGGAGGGATGTCTGCCAACAAATGGGAGAATGAAAAAGAAACTGTCATGTACCACACCATGCTGGAATCATGAAGAAGCAGAAACCAGAATAGATCCATAAATAAGGATCTGGGATCAGGGCCAGACATGGTAGTGCACACCTTTAATCCCAGCACTTGGAAGGCAGAAGCAGGTGAATTTACATGAGTTTGAGGCCAGCCTGGTCTATATAGTGAGTTCCAGGACATCCAGGGATATGTAGAAAGACCCTATCTCATTAAAAAAAAAAGGGGGGGGGGGACTTGGAATCAGTAATTAAGAAGCCTCAAAAGGCTGTGCATGGTGGGGCCCACCTGCCATCCCAGCACTTGGGTAGGTGGAGGTAGCAGGATCAGGAAATAAAGACCAGCATCCTGTATACAACAGTGTGAGGCTAGCCTGGGCTATGATAAAGAGGAAGAGAAAGAGAGAGATGGGACGGGAAAGAAAGTGAATGCCAGGTAAAACGGAAATCATCTTGGTGCCTGCAATGACCTTTGTTGTTCTCCATGACTGTCTCCTTAAAGTAGGGAGTGTGAGAGCATATGTGAAGCAAAGCTCCTTACCACATGGTGGTCAGCGGCAGAGACTGGGGATCTGCAACAAACAAGTCCCTTCCAGGACATTGCCCCAGCAACTACTTCTTCCGTCTAGGCCCCCCTCTCTAAGTAGCCCATTAAGTTACAAACTTATCATTGGGCTAATCCATCAATGCTATCAGACCCTTCACAATTCAATCACCTCTAAAGGCCTCATCTCTGAATACTGCTGTGTCAAGGACCAGGCTTAAATCCATGGGCTTAGGGGGACATTTCATACTCATGAGAATATGATCTGTGTCCACCAAGCTCAGCACAGCACCTCAAATGTAACAGAAGCTCAATAAATATTTGTTGGCTTCATGAGCCACAGCAAGGAAACTCCCAATAGGGGCTGCAAGCTCTCCATACCCGCCCACCTAGCCCTCACTTCACAGTGCCCACTGTCTACTGAATCCCATGGTCCCATCTCACACAGCCTCACTGGGTCACTGATACTTTACCTATGATATCACACCCCCACATCTAACCTCTGAGTTCCAAAGCAAAGAAAGTGTCTGATGTGCGCCATGTCCTTGGGCATAGGACAGCACTCTGCACCTGGCAGGTGCACAGAAAAGGCTGATGACCATGCAAAACTCCACTTGGAAGTTTTATTACAAACAAGGTAGGCGGGACCAGCAGAAGCCAGTTGATGTCATCTCAAAGTCACGGGGAAAGATCTTTGATAAATCAAGTAGAATGCTGGAGAGTACAGAAGATAAATAACGTATTGATTTTCCAAGTAAAGGAAATGCTCAAATTCAATCCCAAGAAAAATTCTAGATCTTATTAACTGGTCAGTAGGCAACTAATTGTAAAAGAATGAGGCACTTATCAAGATCTAATGTGCGTCCCCAGAGGGTGTCAGGTGTAATTATTCTAAGCTCCTTTTTGGTGAGGTGCCTTGCCTGTGCTCAGAACTGATACTGTCACTATTTTAGACAAGTATTCATTCAATAGATATTTCTAAATGAGTCACCTTCTGCAGGCTCTGTGCTTGTACCATGGATGTGACATGAACAATCAGCAGAACCCATGTCCCCTGGAAGACTGAGTGATGTGTGGAGCACAGACAACCCACAGCTAGGTGACAAGTCTGATATGACCCATGGTAGTGACTGCTCTGGAGAAAAAAGCAGGGTGAGAGAAGAGGACAGACTGTAGAGCACTAAGCAGCTGGCTGGAGAAGGCACCAGAAGGTGACATCTTGAAAAGGCTGAAGAGGTTTGGGGAGAGAGGCATCAGATTTCTAGAGCTGGAATCTACAGGCTAAGGAAGCAATATGTACTCAGAGCCAAGGTGCATACCTGCCTGCTGGCTGCATAAGGGATAGCAGGCCCTTGTGACTGAAGCAGAAAGAGGGGAGGGGAGGGGTTCAGTAGGAGGTGAAGGAGGAAGGTACAGTACAAGAAGGCCTTGATCACATAGAACTGCTCACAACTTCCAACAAGCCCATCCACAAAAGAATAAATAAGTAAACTGTAGAGTTCTCACAGCATGGAATATTAAACAACAAAGAATATTAATGATGCTTACCCCACTGTGACAATATGTATGGGCTTCACAAATATAATATTGAATGAAAGAAACAAGAATTTTATACTGTATGGCTGCGTTTATATAAAGTTTAAAAATAAACAAATTTAATCTATGCTATTGGATGCCAAGATAGCAGGGGATTTCATAGGGAGTGACCCTCATACCATCTTGAAAATTTCGCACCTTGGGACAAGCCAGGACAAGCTCCTGAAGTAGCCGTGGTTGCAAGTATACTCTGCTTTGCAAATTGCTAAAGAAGGGTGGCATAACTCATGTTTCTATTTCTGCCCAAAATAATCATGTATTTTTAAGAGAGCCAAGGGGGGAGGGGTCTGAAGCCCTTCATAAGCAGGGGCCTATCATCATACCACACACTCTCCCAACCGCTTATGTGTATCATTATCAACTCCAGAACCCTTCAAGTTCATTGAGATCATTTTCACGGTTTCATATAAGTTATGGCTTAACCTTTGGTAGAAAAGACCTCCCCATACAAATATAGCTATAAGAACATGACAAGAACCTATGGCCACCTGAAGAAACTTATCCATTCTCCATCACTCCCTGGTCAAGGCAACAACCACTATCTGTATGATGAGAGTCCTTTTTCTGACAGACTCATGTACTCTGCATCTAGTCCTCAACACATCAGGGATTATTCCTATGAGAACTACATTCAGCAGACATTCATAAGATGCTAGGCTACCACGTGGATATGGTTAGCACCACCTTCTGTGTTACTTGCTTATATCATTGCTGTGACCAAACACTTGGCATAAAGACACTTGTGGTCTAAGGAGACACAGTCCATCATGAGAGGGAACACATGATAGTGAGCAGATCAGGAAGTCCAGAAAAGTGAATGCTGGTACTCAAGTAGCTTCCTCCTTTTTCCCCTTGATTCAATTCAGAACTGCATTTGCAGTATGTCTTCCCCCAATTAAACTTCTCTGGAAACACTGTCATAGACAAGCTTATAGGTGTGTCTCCTTTAGGTGATTCTAAAGCCAGCCAAACTGGGAGAGAAGATGAACTGTCCTGTCTTTCATCCCAGACGAGAATTCCTGAAAGAAATTCTCCATCACCCTCTACTGAAACTTCAGCATCCTTCAGCAGAATGGGATGTGGTAAGGGTAGAGTGGGAAAGGAATTGACTCTCTTCATCTGAGTCTCAGCCCCAAGGAAGACAGAAGGCCCAAGAGACATAGAGCCATTAGTAGTAAGAACACAGGTCCCTCCTTAGCACTACAGCTCAGGACCATGTGTTAAGGAAAGATAAGACTCTGTACTCTGTACTCTGGGGGTACACCTATTAGAGGTCAACAGAGACCTAGGAACTCACATAGAGCCATGCTGGGGATAGATTAGGCTTGCAGTTCCCTGAACCTCAGCAGGAGATAGAAGAAGAAGAAGAAGAAGAAGAAGAAGAAGAAGAAGAAGAAGAAGAGGAGGAGGAGGAGGAGGAGGAGGAGGAGGAGGAGGAGGAGGAGGAGGAGGAGGAGGAGGGAAGAGAATGCTGAGGCTGGCCTCTGCTATGGACCTGGCCCCAAAGTGGGAAGGTCAGCTATCCCAGTATTCAGTGAGCAAGAAGAACAGCAAATTCAGACTACTCAGTCTGGATCAATATCTACGCAGGTTTGATCCAGAGAAGGCACTAGACAGGAACCAGAGGTAGAGGAAACAGTCCAATAGGATAGAGAAGTGACATGTGAGGGCCAGAGTAGGACTGCATACTCAACACCCCATAATATTTGCTGGCTTTGTCAACTGGTAGGTTTTGATTAAGCCAGAGGAACCCTGCTGTCAGTAGGTCACTGCAGAAAACTGACCTGGACGTCATTAGGTCACCCAGCCAAAGGGCTGGGAAACAACAGCAGTGGCTCCCCAGATGTGTCTGCTCATAAGGGAAGCCAGGCTTTGATGATACCTACCAAGTCCAGCAGAGCTTCAGAAAATGCCAGTGACCCATTTCAGGACATCAACCTGGTCCTTCACGCCTCATCACTGGGGGCGGTGGGAACACTCCACTCCACCTCATCACTGGGGGTGGTGTAAACACTCCACTACACCTCATCACTGAGGGTGGTGGGAACACTCCACTACACCTCATCACTGAGGGTGGTGGGAACACTCCACTACACCTCATCACTGGGGCTGTGGTATGAACACTCCACTTGGCAATTGAACATCCCTGTATCAGTCAGTTACATGTCCCATTGTTGTGACACAATATACCAGACAAAAGTGATGTAAGGAAGGGAATGTTTGTTTGGGCTCAGAGTTTGAGGTGACCCATCCTGAGAGAAGGCATGGCTGTGGACATGTGAGGTGTCAAGTCACACGGCACCCACCATCTGGAACCAGAGAGAGAGAAACATCAGTGCTCAGTTCACTTCTCTTTATTCAGTCTGGGACCCTAACCCATGGGATGACACCAACCACAACTGCGTTTCCCACCTCAATTAACTCAATCTAGAAACTCCCCAAGATGTTTCTAGAGGTTTGCCTCCTGAATGTTTTCAGACACTGTCAAGTTGACAGTGAAGATTACACCATCACATCCGCCAAGGGAGCTGGTCACTAGAGAGATGGGCTGCATCTGTTTGCCACGGGGAGGATTCCTACAGAAGGCATCATTCCAAAAGTGGGTGGAGAACACACGACCCTTTCACCATCCTACAGAGCTACCCTGCCTGTGCTTCTCATTCAAGTCCAGCCAGTCTGACATCTCAGCACATGGTCACCATCACAGAATAGCCCAGAGAAGGCTACCCTCCACCCACCTGGTTATTCTTTAAAATCCACTCCTATCTTTCATCTCAACGCTAGGACATTTCTAAAGCTCAGGGAGATTTTTCCACATTGGTTGTTTTTGACTATGCTTTCCCAGCTGCCCATTCCAAAAGGAAACCCCAAGACCCCTTGGGATGTAACCTGGACACCAGGATTTAAGTTCGAGGCTACTCTCCAAGACAGTGGGCTGCTGCGTGGTGTCATTTTTCTGCATGTGAAGTTTTTTTTTAATCCTAACAAAGGCTCTCTTCTGCAGTGGCGCATGCTGAGGCCTCACAATGCTTGCTGTCGGAGAGGGCTGATTACCCAACTCCATTTATCAAAGTGTCACTTCTCTGACAGGCCCTAATAAATATCCTGCCAGAGACCCCGCACCTGGCAGCCGCGCCACTCGGCAACACGCCGCTAACCTAATTTGCTAATTGCTGCTTTCCCCATTAATTTTAGTCCTGTCTTGTTTGGTGTTGACATGGAGGGAAAAGGAATAGGGTGGAAAAAACAGACAAGAAAGAAAATATCTCGGGGTCCCCCAGCATCCATCCCTCCCTCTCACCCTTCCTCAGGCTCACACCTGAATACCAACTTTCACTCTCTTCCTACACTGCGGCCCAGGGGAGATGAAGCATTCAAAGGTGCAATGGTCTTATTTCCCAAACCAAAAACCAGGACAGCTGTCTGTCAATGGAACAGAATGTTTGAAAGTAGGATGGACATGGTTAATGTAGATAAAGAATTTCACTATCCTAGCCAATAGTGTTGCCATGAGGTTAGGAAAGAAATTAGATAAGGTATGAAAGAGTTGACAAGGACAGTGCACCAATCCTCATCAGTGGCCACATCCCTATGCTCTCAGGTCTCTCCTTCCAGCCCTCCAAACATCTTCTCTCCTTTGGTCTCACACTAAGCAATGATGTCCAGGATAGAACCAAAGTCTGCTGAGAATAGACTTTCCATCCAAGACTGCCATCGCCTGCTCTTTAACTCCTCCCCAAGGACTCAAATGATGGACAGCTTCACTGAGTGTTGTTGGGTTAAAGATCCTTAGAGTTAAACCCATTGGATTCAAAGACCCTTTGATGTGAAGGCAGGAGTAAAAAAGACTAGCCAGTACAATGAAAGATAAAGATGCAATTGCTTTGTCTGAGATCACAAAAGTTTCTGTCTTTAAACAGCGAATGGCTGTATCAATCTCAAGGGATCCACTGATGACCTCTTTCAATATCTTGGTAGATGGAAATGTTGAGAACTCGGCAGGTGGTCCCACACTGGACAGAGGGAAAGACTCCACAGTCTACTCATCTTGAGTATGTCCTTACTCTAGATTTCATGATGAGCAAAGCACACCAAACAGGTTAGTATTGGGGTAAGGTGGCCTTTGATCTTTAGTATGACTGAGATGGTGCATGCTAATAGAAACCAAAATCCCTCAATGCTATATCAGACCAAGATAGCCACCCAATAACATCAGGACATTTTGTGGTTACCACGCCCCTATGGGACTGTGCTGCACTTAGACGGATTTGTTTCATGTGTGCATCTGAGAAGTTCTTTCTGAGTCACTAGCCACACACCACCTTAGCCCTTCTTAACCACTGTCTCAGAATTTACCTAGCGAATCACAGAGACACAGACAGGCATTTATTTCTGATCTTTTTTTCCTTTCCACAACACTGTGGTAAATAGTCCTGCACCTGCATCTATGTGTACTTGTCTAGTTAGGACCCCAGGATGGATGCTAGAGGGAGAAGCACCAATTTACACTTGAGAAAGGCAGGGAAGCCAGGAGGCACCAATTTAAATGACATGCGAATTTCAAGCATAAATAAGCTTTCTCACACTGTGAAAAGGCTCACAAATGTCCGTGTATTTCTCATGTCATAAGAGTTTACTTCCCTCCTACCTCAAAATAATCAGCTGTTTTTAATTTTTAACCACGATCAACTGTAACAAATTATTTTATTTGCATTTCTTAGGTTATTTGTGAAATTCAATTTTTTGCTTATAGAATATTTAGATTGGAATTTTTAAAAGCTCTCCTCAGTCTTTGAACATTTTTATATTAGATTGTTTGTCCTTTTCTTATTAATTTAAAGATTTTATAGGTTAGGGATAACACTTCTTCACCACGTACACATTCTTCATGCATCCTTCCTACCATGACAGTTTTGTTGTTTCTCTACATTACATAATGACGAGATGCATGGCAAACATCCCATAGTGGGTCTGTGTTACTGCAGAGACTCACAGCTGATCAAAGTGCTGAGAACAAGTATTATTGAATGTTCCTCCTTAAGTGGGACATTGCTGTCACCTCTACAAGTTCAGACAAATGGGTAGAGATAGCACTGCAGAATACTGTCTCCTGGGCATGACATAGCCATTGCGCTCATAAACTCACAGCAGCTATAATCACCAGCACAAGATTGGACCCATCAAGGGAGAAGGGAGGTGCTTATAAGGCCCCCACCCCTTCCTAAGGATCTATAGGCAACTGATGGTTGCTGATGAAGACAGACATTTTCTTCAGTAGTGTAGCCACTGGCCAGTCACGCACTTGCTAAGAAGTCCTCAAACATGTCCTGTAAGAAACATAAATTTGGGGTTGGGGATTTAGCTCAGTAGTAGGCACTTGCCTAGCAAGCTCAAGGCCCTGGGTTCAGTCCTCAGCTCCAGAAAAAAAAAGAAAGAAAGAAACAATTTAACTAATTGCTTCACCAAAAAACAAAAGAAGAAACAAAGAAGATTAGTGCCAATGGGGAAATATAATCAAGATATATTAATACTTGTATGAAAATGCCACAATGAAGCCCATTATTATCTGTAGTTACTAATAAAAACATTTAAAAAATCTACCTATTGGTTTAAATATTAAGACCACTCCACGTAGTTAAAAGGAGATTTATTTAATGGCATAACTTACAAATTAAGGGATAGGTAGGTCGCAGAGTCTGGAGAAGGTGTATCACAGTCCAGCAGTGTTCTCTGGAGCTCTGCTTGATCCACCTCCACCATCCAGGGTCCCAGAATGGAGAGAGCACCCACCAATCCAGATCTCGGGTCCCCAGGCGCCTCCCTTTGCCCCGCCTTGTAGGCATGACAGTTGCCGAAGTCTCAATGGGGGTTGGAACTTCCAGATCAAAGCTGAAATGGCTACCCACTACATCTACCTATCATGAAACTTAAAATAATGAGTCACTCAAGATAATTAGAACTTTATATATTCATTCTTTCCAGTGTGAGACACACACACCCAGCCCCAGGCAGCAAGGAGGAGGAGGAGGTCATCTTTGGAGCTCTTGAGAGTGAGACTGACCTAAAGTCCACCCCTCCCTCTGCCTGTCTCCTGTGTATCTATGGCTCCCAAGGACCTGACATCCAGGAAGGATCTGACAGGGCCTATGGCAAAAAGAAAGCTCAGATACAAGGCCACATCGAGAGGGGGACCACAGCCTCAGCTTCTATCTACACAGTAAGCTCTTGGAGGCTAATGGATACCATAGCCTCCCTCAGACTTTCTACTGCTGGCCAAGAGCGAGAGGACCAGAGAGTCTATAGCTGTGTTCTATCAGAGTCATCCTCTTAGAATACAGAGCAGGGCAGAGAGGGCCTAATGAGGATCAGAAGGGGCCATCAAGAGATATCCACATTCACTATTACATTCCCAGAATTTGTAGGTACTTACTTAACATTTACCAAACTTCTGAAACCCAATGGTATGTAAAGAAGAATGGCTATGTAAATTTGGCCCACTTCATTCTATTAACCTTCACCTAAAGCAGGGTTGTGACCTCTCTTCCTGATGACTGCTTTTTGCTAGTACTGTCCCTTTAAAGTGTGTAGCCTAGATGGAGTCTGACTAGACAAATCAGTAGCATTCTCCCTGTAACCTCTCTTAGTTCAGCCTATTGGGGACATACCACACAGTCCCCTTCCTCTGAGACAAAACTCCTACATATGATTACATTAGCTATTGAATATATAGTATAAATTGAGTTCTAAAACCTGCTCCAACTCTGAGTCCTTCTCAACAATGCTTTTGGCCCTCACTTCCAATCTCTTGGAGATGATAGATGAAACAACCTATTGACCACTCTGTGCTAGGTGTACCTTAGACTTGGGAAGTGATTAATAGAAGCAGAAATCCAAATACATAATGATAAAGAAAATGTTTCTATGGTGTGAGTAGCAACCAGACATCTACCTAAAAGGCTCTTTATGAGGAGTCCTAGTCAGCTTTCACTATCATTTGACACAGCCTAGAGACACCTGAAAAGGGAATATTAGTTGAGGAATTGCCCATGTCAGAATGGCCTGTGGGCATTTCTGTGGAGTATCATCTTGATTGTTAATTGGTGTGGAGAGCCCAGCCCACTGTGGTGGCACCATTCCCTTGGCAAGTGGGCCCAGGCTGTCTTAAAAACCTAACTAAGCATGGGTCTGAAAACAAGCCACAAGGAGCATTACTCTATGGCTTCTGTTTCAAATTCCTAATGGGGTTCCTGCCTTGACTTCCCTCAGTGATGAACTATGACCTGGAAGTGTAAACCAAATAAACTCTTTCCTCCCCTAAGTTGCTTTTTTGTCTTAGAATTTGTCACAGCAACAGAATAAAACAAGAACATGAGGGTTAAATAATAATATAAATGAAATACAAGGCATGGTGCCAGACTCCTGGTGAGTCTTCAGCCTGCTATGGGCTACAAAGTTGACTGTCTAGTCAATAAGCAAAAGTGTTCCTTCTGAGTGATAGGGAAGGCAAACCATACTTATGGGGCCAGCTTAACAGAGCTGTTGAATTCCCCATTAGAATAAGCCCACGATTCATAGTCCAGGCAGAAGTCGGTATGCTAGATTAAGAGGTAGAAAGAAACTGAGGTAGTGTCCTCAACTGGCACCTAACATGAGCTGTGCAACAAGACACTCACTGACCCTGTGTGAGCTTCATGCACCAGCCTGTTCCCTGAGCTTCATTTTTCCCCAGAAAAAATTGTTTGCACAAACTGACTAAGGGGCTCAGCCTCAGTTTCCCTGCCTGGAGCCCAGCATATGAGTCAAGGGACCAGATTGCTGACTTTCTCATGGTTGGGTAGATTTTATTACTGGATCTTTAGTACTGCAAATATGAGTTATCCATATACTTTAGACTATTTTAGTAGTCATGTTTAAAACAGGGTTTTTAAAAGTAAAATTAACTTTGATAATATATTTTATTTAGGCCAATATGCATAGTCTTTTTTTTTCATTTAAAAATTATGTGTGGTATATGTGAGTGTGTGAGTATGTGTCAGTGGAGATTATTGGTAGGCAGCCCAGGCAAGGGTTTGACGGACTTGGGCAGGGCGCCTGCAGGAACTGCCCCAGGTTCCATGCATCCAAATAGCCCCAGAGCTGGCCTCAGATGGCCCCAGAACCCCCAGGAGGGACATGCTGCCCACACCCTAGCCATTAAACTCTGCTGAGATTCTTTTAGATGGCTACAGTTGAACAAAATATTGCCCTGCTCCCAACTCGGTTAAAAGGGCCTAGTAAAGAATAATGGCCGGGATGCTCACAGCCAGAAGCCGCTCCTCATGGCCCTTTAAGCGAGATTTACAGCCGGCATTTAGCAGTGGCCCTGGAACGCTTGCTGGCACCGATCAGTGGGAAGCAAGTGTGAGGCACCTCCCTGGGCCAGCAGACAGACCATCTTTCATCCCAGGCAGTAACGTCTGTCCCCAGCACTGTGCTCTTGGATTCCCAGGCTCTTTACCCAGGTGTCTTGTCCCTATGTCTAGATGACCTAGAAATCTGCACAGATAAGTGTTCAAGTAGATTGGGGAAAGACACTATTCGGGGATAAAACGCTAAATATCCAGATTACTCCTAAGAATCACCTCTGATCCTGCAACCTGTACTTAAGAGAGAGGTAGATCAGCACCCTGGACAGCGGCAGTGGCAGGGCCCCTACCACTCTGGCCTCCAACCGTTTTGGAATCTAAGTGCATGGACATAAAGCCTTGGTTAGGCTCAGGATAGGCTAGGAAACTAGTTGTTGATTGATGGCGGGGGGATGGGAAATTAGAAGTTTGGGAGGGTAAGAATTAAAACTTCAGAGTGAAGAAGTGGGGGTCAAGGATGGAGGTTGTGAAAAAAGTACTTCAGCCCCATCGTGGATGGCTGACAAAAGGGAAGAAGAAAACAGGGGCTTTGGTATTTAAAACTCAGGAGTGAAACATCTTGGTGCTTATATTTTCTGAGCGCTTTAAATCCATTTGTTCATGGGCTCCTCAGGATGTTCTGAGAGGAAATTAGAATTTTTACTGTGCTATATAAAAGGTAACCAAGGCTCAGAAAGGAGACATAATTGGTCTGACACCACAGTGTGAGGACACAGTGGTACCCCAGAGAACAGGCATATGCTGCCTGCTGCATGACCAAGACTCATCACCCCCTGGATCCTAATGACACACAGAAGACTTTAGGGAGTCGGACATCAAGGCTCCCAGAAAAGAGACAGAGAAAAAAATCCATCAACAAAATCCCTCTAAGGATGAAGAGGGCCAGTGCATGGTGAGCCAAGCAAAGCTAATGGAATTATAACCAGGAAAAAAAGCAGAATTTGACCACTTTAATGTATACCAGATTCTCCCTAAACTGGGGACACAAAGGTTGAGTTTTAAATGACAGCGGGTTTTTTTTTTTTACTTCATCAAATTGATCAAATTGGTTTCATTTACCCCCTCCTGCACTCCTGACAGACATCACTAATCAGTCTCAGAATCCTTCTGATTCCCAGTTTAGTCTTTTCAAGTGGCTGACTCCAAACAGTCAAGGATAGCATGTAAAGTAAAAACTAGACCATCTCTAGTTTGAACAGTGAGGGTTTATGAGTAACTGTGCAGTGTCCTTCTGTCACAAGAGAAGAGACCCAAGTGTGGTGGTATTTTACTTGTACTGAAATGTGATTTTAATTGTATGTTAATAAATAAAGTTGCCTGGGGGTCAGAGTTATAGAGCCATAGCAAGTGCGTGGCGGTGGTGGCGCACGCCTTTAAGGACCTGGAGGGCGGTACATACAGGCAATGACAAGGCAGTCACGTGTTTAGTTTACAACCAATGAGAAGGCAGAACATCTAGAGTATTTAAAGATGTACACACAGGAAGTAGGTCTCTTTTTCGGAGAGCTCTCTTGGCTGAAGCAGGATAGCTGAAGCAGGAAGGGTAAGGCTCTTAGTTCTGACCTCTTGGCTTTCTTCTCTGAATCGGCTCTGTGTTTCTTATTTAATAAGACGGTTGGTTACATCTACACCCAAGCACAGAGAACACCATGCTAATAAGACTCAGAAAGGACCAGGTCACTGTTCCAAGTCCTTCCTCCATGCTTGGAACATGGGGACAGAAGGGAAGGAGGGAACAAACAAGGCTTAGGGTATATCAGCAATCCAGAGGGAGGAATGCTACGCTGGGGACTTAGCAGGAGCCAGGGGGCTCTGTTCCAACCCCTGCTTGGCAGGCTCTCCCCCGCAGCCTCCGTTCAGGGTCCTGTTTTTGTGATCCAGCACTCTTTGAGCAGCATGGAGAGCCCCAAGAAGGTCAAAAGCTGAAGGATCCTTTCCTACTCTAAACACTACTTCAAGAAGACAAGGGCCCCAAGATGCCCTGGGCCTCAGATATGGTCCATGTTCATCTCTGGGCCACTCTCCAGGCTTTTGCTCAAGCCCAGGTAGATGCCTTCCACTGAGCCTCTCTTCCCAAGACCAATGATTAGAGACTGCCCCATAGACACACCTGGGGAACTATGATGACTGCCCAACCTCAGACCAATTAGTTAGCCTTGGCCTGAAGACGTCAGAGCTGCCAAAATTTACTCAGAGCCCGACAGCCAGTGCTGTGAGGTGACGTCCGGTCCAAAGCTGAGACAGGCAGCCAGCCTGCCAGCTGCTTGCCCTCCAAACCCCATCCCCCCCGCCTGGCATGTTCCCTAAGGCAGAGGGTCCACCAAATAAAAACAGGCGGCCAGAGTTCAGGGCCCGCTGGCGTTCTCCCAGTGAGCACCTTTTGTTCCTGGCTCAGAGCTGTTAATTAAAGAGCTGTGATTAATGAGGAAGCACTCCTGGTCCCCATCTAGGAGAAGAGGTCCTGGGGATGCTGACTTTGCTGGAGGAATCTGCAGTCAGTTTCCAACTGGAACTATTTATAGTCCAGGCTCTGAGAGGGTTGGGAGGAAGATGCCCTCCCTCCTCCTTACCTTCTCCACTTCCCTCGCCTCCCCCACCACATCCTGATGGAATATGGAGGTAGGGATATTTATTGAGCAAAAACTTTTAAAGGAGTAATTCTCAGCACACATGCATTGACATGAACTCCCAGTGCCTTCGTTGCCTAGACCTGTATTCACTAAACACCTGCTGAACACTGGCTCCAAGCTGATTATCAGATACCTATTGGCTAGTAGCTTCACAGCCCTGTTCTAAAGGAGTTCATTCTCCAGGATGTGCTTCCAGAAGGACCTGACTAGCAGGTAGACAACTGTAAGTAGAGGCCAGTGCTCTGCAGGAGAAACTAGGGCTCCATGGGCATGTTGGAAAAAGGATCACTCTCCCTGCAAGGCTAATGCATGAGTTAGAGTAACTATTGCTGTGATGGAATACCATAACCAAAGCAACTTGGGGAGGAAAGAGTTAATTTTACTTACATTTCCTGAATCATAGTCTATTGAACTCAAATCAGGTGGAAACCGAGAGGCAAGAGCTGATGCAGAGGCCACAAAAGGGGTGCTGCTTACTGGCTTGCTTCTCATGGTTTGTTCAGCCTGCTTTCTTATAGAACCCAGCACCATCCACAAAGAGCTAAGGCCCTCCCTCATCACTAAGTTTAAAAAAAAATGCCCTACAGGCTTGCCTACAGCCCAATCTTATGGAAGTGTTTTCTCAATTGAGGTTCCCTTCTCTCATACATCTTAAACTTTTATCAATTTGACATAAAACTAGCCAGGACAGCTAACTACTGACCTAGAGGTTGTTAGCAGCCTCATCTCTAACTAGGAGACTGAGGCCCAGACATATTAAGGGATGTTAAGTTCCATAAACTGTGTGACAGATTCCAGATTCTAAATCAAGCACGGCAGAGACCATTGTGCCTTTACAATCCCATTTCTTCCTGCACAGTTTCCACTCCCCTCTGAGGTTGCACACAGCCATGCAGTCGAGTTCCACTCAGTGCTACAACAGACTCCCATGGGTGGCCCCCACTAGCCTTTCCAAGCCCTGTCCTTAAAGCTCTGACTTATGAAATCCAGGTGATCTTGAGAGGCAGGAGTCAATGGCACAGAGGATCTGTCGGTCTGGATCCCTGAATGGCTGTGTGGAGAAGAACCTCTCCTGACTCTGCCACCAACTGAACTTGTGTGAGGGGGAAATAAACTTCAGCATGCTGAGCATCTGAGACACCAGTGTTCACCTGTTTCAGCAGCTCCCTCACTGAGATGGAGAATCTCAATTGTCAACTTCATGAGCTCTAGAATCCCCTGGGAATGGGCCTCTGGGCATGCCTGGGGGTGGGGTATGGATTAAGTTTGATGAGGTGCGAAGACTCACCTACTGAGGGTGGTACTGTCTCCTGGGCTGGGAGCCTGAACTCTATAAAAAGGAGAAAATGAGCTGAACATGAGGATTCTCTCTCTCTCTTTCTCTCTCTCTCTCTCTCTCTCTCTCTCTCTCTCTCTCTCTCTCTCTCTCTCTCATGCACACACATACACACACTCACTATCTCACACACACACACACTCTCTCTCTGTCTCTCTGTCTCTCTCTGTCTCTCTCTCTGTCTCTGTGTGTCTCTCTCTCATGCACACACATACACACACACTCACTATCGCACACACACACTCTGTCTCTGTCTCTCTGTCTCTGTCTCTGTTTCTGTCTCTCTCATGCACACACATACACATACATTCTCTCTGTCTCTGTGTGTCTCTCTCTCATGCACACACATACACACACTCACTATCTCACACACACACTCTGTCTCTGTCTCTCTGTCTCTGTCTCTGTTTCTGTCTCTCTCTCTCTCATGCACACACATACACACACTCCTCTCTCTGTCTCTCTCTCTCTTTCTCTCTCTCTCTCTCTCTCTCTCTCTCTTTCTCTCTCTCTCTCTCTCTCTCTCTCTCTCTCTCTCTCTCTCTCTCTCTCCCCCCCCCCCGTCCTGACTGTGGATACAGTATGACAAGCTGCTTCAGTTTCCTGCCACCTTGACTCCCCCGCCATGATGGACAGTGTCCTTGAACTGTGAACCAGTGTAAACCCTCTCTCCTTTGCTTTTGTCAGGGTATTTTATCACAGTAACAGAGAGAGGAATTAAAACATCTCAGATCAGCCAGCTCCAAGCCCATGTTTTATCTACTGCCCTCAGAAAGCCTTGGTGACCCCTGCTAAACTAAAACTCAGAGGCCAAGAGTTCTCTGAAATGAAGAGTGATTGAGCCATTGTGAGAATTGGATCAGGAAACAGAAAGGGCCAGGACCTGAGTTGCAGCTTCACTGTGGCCACCAGCAGGGCTGGAAAGCAACGGGGACTGTGCCCCTGGAGTCTGGGGAACAGGAATGGTCCTGGAGGGAACTTTGGAGAAGGGAGGCTAAGTTGGTGACAGTAAATTCACACTGGTTCTTAGTAAAATAGCAGGGAAGTCTGGAGTGAGGCCGATGGTTGATCTTGACTGTCAACTTGATGCATGAAGGGATGCTAAGAAACTAACAGGGCACATGGCTAGTGTATCTGTGAGGGCTTCAGAGGGACTATCATGCAGGTCAGTGAACTAAGAAGATGCAGGAGGAGGAAGCCTGCCATTCATGCAAGCTAGGGTCTTCTTAAACTAGTGTGGCTTTGCTAATATTATGGCCTGTGAATGTCACACCCTAGTTTCTTCTGTTTTTGAACATAGATTCCTACTACCAACTGTCCAGGGATGCTCCAGGCCTGCAGCCTCATTGGCCCTTTGTTAATCTATCTGGTTCTGGAGCTCCCAGCTTCTTGGGCTAAGGAGTCACTAGTTTCTCTGGCTGTCTCCTTTTAGCTCATTCATATATAAATATATATGATTCTCTTTCCCTTCTGGACTTTAATACAAGGGGCAAAGTTTGGAATAGGTGAGCCATTGATTAAGAGGAAGCTTGGTACTCCAGAACTGGCTGGGCTGGATGGCTGAGGGTTTTCCATACACGGATCACATGGGCACCTGGTGTCCAATAAGCTGAGGTCAGAGTCAGGTTTTCAATACATTCCTGTTACAGTTCATCCACCCTCTCCTCTCTCCATTCTCCACCCCTTATTAATTTAATTTAGGAAATCTCAGAACCTTTCTCTTGTATTCCTTAAAACATTTCTGCAGTGAGTACAATTATGGGTGAATAACAAAGATGTCCAATATCCTACCCAGACATCTTTTCAATCAGGCTATAGATCACTGAGAATCAGCCCTAAAGTGTCCCAAAATTCTAATCCTCTCACAGAACCAAGATGGGCCTTCCTTGGACTAGGGCAGTAGGGGATGTTAAGCCAGGCTTTTCTAGATGAACAGAATTAGAAAGCACACACATAAAATTATAAAAGTACTTTTTTTTCCCTTAGATTACACAGTTGGAATCTAGCTACTCAAACAATGGCTCTCTGCACACTGGAGAGGCAGCAAATTCTCCATCCAAGAAGATAGACCCTCAGAACAAGGAAGATCAATGACACAGTCTTCACGTGGAAACTGTAGATCTGGAGGTTGAGTGGCACACACCTTCACTCTTTTGCTAAGGAGGCAGAAGCAAGCAAGGGTCTGTGAGTTCAAGGCCAGCCTGATCTACATAGTGAGTTTCAGAACAACTAGGCTGCAAAGACAGACTCTGTCTCAGAAAACCAAACAAATGAGGCCCGGAAGCTCCCAAAGCCATGAATGTAAATCCACAGCAAAAAGCTGAAGAAGCCAGAGTTTGAGGTCAGCAGCTGGTGACAGCCATAACAGCCACTTAGAGTGGTGCTCACATGTGTCCTGGCACTTTCTCTTCCTTTTTTATTCCAGTGGAACCCCAGCCTACTGGATGATGCTGTCCACATACAGGGCAGGTCTTTCTTCCACATGCCAACCCTCTCCAGAACCACAAATACGCCCAGAAGTATGTTTTCCTAAGCAACACGTCTCTCAACCCAGTCAAGTTGGCAGCTAACGTGAAACACCACAAGTGGGGTCCAGCAGAAGATGCGGAGGTCTTCCTGGAACCAGCTGGAAGAGAGGGTGGGGATTCCCCAGAGACAGCTAAAGCTTGTACTGTGATCTGGAGACACAGAGGAAGGGGTCAGACTGAGAAGAGCTGGCCCACACCCTGGGTCTCAACCACTGCTCCATGAGTCCGTAAAGGCACATGGCACAGTGTCTGCCACACAGATGACAAATCAGCTTCTCGAAGTGGGAAAGGCTCAAGGACAACGGAACGGCTCCGAGTCACTGATGGATGTCAGGCTGCAGACTCAGGAATCCAGAACCACATGCATAGCCAGACATCTCAGTATCCAACTAACTAATGATCCGCTGTGGATGAAGACAATTTTAATGGGACTTCATTATCTGTAACAAAGGCATTTTAGCCCATCTGTAAGGCAGACATGTAACATTTCTGTAGTCCTCTTTCTCAGGCATGAATTAGGAACAAACATTTGTCAAAAAAGATGTAGCTAATGGGACAACCAAAATGACCAAATTTTCATGAGGACTAAATGAGCCTGCATGGAAGAGGCTCAAAATGAGCAGTTTCTTGAGCTGTTTCTCTCTATTCTGAGCTGAGTATCATCGGAGTTCATTTTATTTGAGAGCTTCTCACGTCATTTGGAGATATCCAACCCTTTGTGTTTACTCAAAGCTCTATGTCCCAGAGGGACATACCATGACAACAGTCTCTAAGCCTAGCAGGTTTCTAAGGAAGGTGAGTCACAGGCGGCCCTGTGTGGCCTCACAAGCTTCACAGTGGTGGAGCTGATGGCGTAAGTCTGAGGGAGATGAACAGCTCATTTCCAGGCAAGTGACTTAGGGACTCAAGACCCAGTGGAGGCAGAGAAGCCAGTTCTTGCTCTAAGGATGAAACATGTAACCCTCTCCCCAGCGCCCAAAACGTCAGTGACACGAACTCATCTCCCCCATCACAGAGGTCGGATGTAAGTGCAGACACAGAGTCTCAGAGGCTGAGGAGGCTCAGAGAGGAGCAGCTACTTTCCCAAGTCACACAACTTGGGGCAGAGCTAGAATGCTGACCCTGATGCACTGTTTTACACTCACTCTACCTGCTGTGCCTTTAGTCATCCTGACATTCCTACCAAGCACCTGGCTTCCAGACTTACCCCTGGGGAGCTACCTATTCCTGTGCCTGAGAGGGAAGAAATCTACAAACCTAGAAAACTAGGGAACTTGCACATGACTCAGTGCCCAGAAACTGTATAGGTTGTATGTATGGTGTGTGTGTGTGTGTGTGTGTGTGTGTGTGTGTGTGTGTGTGTGTGTTGGGTCTATGTATGATTATGTGTATATAGTATGTATGTGTAAGCATATGCTTGTGTGTGTACTTATGTGGATACTGTGTATCTGTGTGTGTGGTGTGTATATATGTGTGTGAATATGCATGCATGTACATGTCTGTGTTTAATGTGTATCTGTCTGTATTAGAGTATTGTGTGTATGGTATGTGTATGTGTGTGTACATTGTATGCATATGCACATGTGTGTGCATATGTGGTGGGTGTGTATATAATGTGTGTGTAGTGTATATGTGTGTGCATATGCATGTATGTATATGTCTATGTATGGTGTATATCTTTATGTGTGGTGTGTATATGTGTGAACATGTGTATATATGTGTATGTATGGTGTATAGTAGGGATATAGATGATATGTGTGTAGATAGTGTATGTGCATATGTGTTTATGTGTCTGGTATGTATTTGTGTGTGTGGTGTGTATGTGTGTGCAGTGTGTATGTGTGTACATGGTGTGTGTATATTTGTGCAGGTGTATACATGTATGTGTGCATGGGGTGTGGAAGCCTACAAAAGCTTCCTAGTGAAATCTGAGCTTGCTTTACACAGCAGGGCTGCATTAGGGGATGGCTGGACCATGTGCGTGGTCACCAGGTGTCTGGGATGGTCTGCACTTGGCTGTGCTGCGGGGAGGTCTTTTGCTCTACCCCTTGGCATTACTTTAAAAGCCCTTTAGTAGAAACAGAAAGGGGCTGGTGGATTTTGACCCAGGCCCTCCTGAGGTTATCCTGTGTTTCTAACTGTCTCTCTCCCCTATATTTTTATCTACATACTCCTTATTTGTCCACCAGCTTCTCCAATAGTGTGTGTGTGTGTGTGTGTGTGTGTGTGTGTGTGTGTAGACACACATACTCCTGGAGCTGTACCCTGGAACCTCCCCTGAAATGATCCACTCTGAGTATCACCATACTGTTCCAGGCATGGGCTTCCCATAACTGCTTCCTTTAAGCTCTATCAGCTGTTTGCAGAGAAAAAAAAAAGGTGGTCATGAGATGCCTATCTTGGGCCAGAACCCTCACAGGACAAACCCCAAGACCAAGATCTCAGAGCAAGTAGCTTATCTAGGAGGTGCTCCCAGAAAAGGCTGGGTAGTGGGACAAGGGAGGCTGCCAATGAAAGAAGTCTTCGTGAGCCATTGACCCCTGTGGGCAATAGGAGTTCCCTCCACTGATAACCTCTAGGAGATAGAGTTTAAAAAACCTTGGATTATCTATCCCACAGGAGGAACAAGGAAGTTAAGGGTCTAGGGTACTTAGCACCAACTCCAGGGGAATCGTCTCCCAGGGCACTAACTAACCTGAGGCACTTCCAGTCTACCCTGCACAGCCTGAGAGAAAGCTTTGGCTGGACTAAGAGTGAGACTCCATCAGCAAGAACCAGAATGAAGGGGGACATGTGGGTGGGGCGTTAAGAGCACCAGCTGGGCTCCTGTCTCCCTCCCTTCCCCCTGACCCAGACTGCCCTGAAAGATCTCCATCCCCATCTTCTCATCTACCCAGCATCCTCCATTTGACTTCATGGCTGAGCTCTCAAACCTGCAGCCTGGGCTGTTTAGGTGCTAATGTAGCATTTAAAAGCTGTGTGGCCTCCTGCAGCCTGTAGGACTCCTGAGGTCATGGTTATCTTCTCTGCAGCCTGGGACCACACACTTGTTACAAGAGCTGGGTAACAGGCACTCTGGTTAGTTTCTACTGCCACCCTGACACAACCAAGTGTTACCTGGGAAGGAGGGTGTCTCAGCTGAGGGCTTGTCACAATCAGATAGGCCTATTGAATTGTCTTGGTTATTAATTGATGGGAGATGTCCAGTCCACTGTGGGCAGTTACCCGCTATGGTTAGAAGCCCTGAGCTGAGCCAGTGGTGGTGGTACATGCCTTTGATCCCAGGATTCAGGAAGCAGAGGATGGTGGATCTCTGAGTTCGAGGCCAGACTAGTGTGCAGAGCTAGTTTCAGGACAGCCAGAGCTGTTATAAAGAGAAACCCTGAATGAATGAATGAATGAATGAATGAATGAATGAATGAATAAAAGAAAGAAAGAAAGAGAGAGAGAAAGGGAGCGAGGGAGGGAGGGGGAGAGAGAGAGAGAGAGAGAGAGAGAGAGAGAGAGAGAGAGAGAGAGAGAAAGAAAGAAAGAAAGAAAGAAAGAAAGAAAGAAAGAAAAAGAAAGAAAGAAAGAAAGGTACCTGAGGAAAGCTAGGAGGTGAACCAGCAAGCCAGTAAGGAGCCTTGCTCCATGGTTTCTGCTCCAGGTTCCTGCCTTGAGCTCCTGTTTTACTTCCCTCAGTGACTGACTGTTACCTGGAAATGTAAGCCAATTTAGTCCTTCTTCCCAAAGCTGCTTTTGGTCAACATTTTATTCCAGCCACAGAAGTCCATTGAGAACTGTGGGCACGCCCCCCTTCGCACTGGGTACAGTGAGCTTCTGAAAGTGGCGGCTACCGATACACATCTACTTGAGCTTCCCGCTCCACGAGATGCACACCCCACCTGTGGCCACGCACCACACGGGAACTACAAGAACTCTGAGGAAAGTATGCCTCATGCTCTTTGGCCACCAACAGGATCACCTTCTATCACCTATTCACCTTGAGATGCTCGCTGGTTCCAGTTTCCATACGTTGCCATCTGGGATACTGCTGTCCCAGAATATTACTACTGTCATTAGAATGCTTGGCATTTTTTATAAACTAATGAATTCATGGAAGGTGTTCTTTGAAGAGGGGAAAGTGTCGGCCTACACGTCAAGCTACTGACCAGAAGTGTCTCTAGTAGGTCAAGGTAACTCAAGAAGCCATTTGGGCCAAAGACCTCTAGTCCTCTTTGTGGCCAAATCCTGAAATATCTAACCTGCTTCATAATCACAGCAGTTGAGGGATGGTATCTCCAGGAGCATTTGGGGATGTGAGCTGTTTACCAGCCACAATTCCTACCACCACCTGTTGGACAATCACAGAAAAAGCTTTTTCACAAACTCTTAAGAAAGGACCTTATCCAAGACTGCTAAGGAAACACTGCCTCTTCTGGCCCCTGTGCCTTAAATTATCTAAATTGTCCTTAGAGATAGGACAATGCAAGATTAAGCTAAGTGTGGTGATTTGAATGAGAATGACCCCCATAGGGCCATTTGTTTGAATGCTTGGTCCCCCGTTAGTGGAACTGTTTGGGAAGGATGGGGAGGGGATTGAGGGTGTGGCCTTGTTGGAGGAAGTGTGTCACTGGGGGTGGATTTTGAAGGTTTCAAAAGCCCACACAAGCCAGGTGGTGGTGGCACATGCCTTTAATCCCAGCACTCGGGAGGCAGAGGCAGGCAGATCTCTGTGAGTTCAAGGCTAGCCTGGGCTACAGAGTGAGTTCCAGGAAAGGCGCAAAGCTACACAGAGAAACCCTGTCTCGAAAAACCAAAAAAAAAAAAAAAAAAGCTCACACAAGACCCAGCTCCCTGCTCCCTTCCTCCCCACTCTGGATCAGGATTTAAAGCTCTCTGCTACTTCTCCAGCACCATGCCTCCCTGCCACCACACTCCCTATCATTATAATGAGCTAACCCTCTGAAGCTGTAAGCAAGCCCTCAATTAAATGCTTTCTTTTATAAGAGTGGCTTTGGTCATGGTGTCTCTTCACAGCAGTAGAACAGTGACTAAGACACAGATACTATGGTCTGGATCTAATGTGCCTCTCACCGGCTGTTTGGGACAACTGTGGAACCTTTGAGCCTGTGCCCCAACTAGCAGAAGTGAGTCACTGAGAGAAAGCCTTGAAGGTTATAACCACTCTACGTCCAGCTCTGACCTGAGCACCCTACTTTCTGGTCGACCGTTAAGTGAACAAGCCACAAACTACAGACCAAACTACAATGTCTGCCATGATATAGTCACACACACAAAAGGCATAATCCAAAACAAACCCTTCCTCTTTAAGTCGCTTCTGTTGGGTGTTCTGATTGATGACACAGCTTGTTGATGTTTCCCTGTGCCACCCCATCCCCATTCCAGCTGGCCACTCCGAGGGCTGTCTTTCCATATTCCCTTTCCAAGGACTGCCCACCCAGCAGTCTCTTTCCTCACCTTCTGCATGAAGAGCTCACAATCCTCCCTCTACAGCCCAGGGACACATGCCAGCCCCTTCAGTCTGTCCACACTCACACTCCCACAGCATCCCAACAGACTACACTGCCTCTGAGAACAAACATCACAAGTCCCAGTTTGCTGGCCCACAGCCCTGGACACACCTGGAATTTACAATGTAAGAACTCTGTTTTGCAGCTAAAAGAGACTTTATTTTATTGTCCTGTATGCCCCGACCCCAATACAATCTTGCTCAACTCCCCTTAGGTGCTGGGAGTCCCTCTCTCTGCATGGACAGGAAGATACACATTCCTCCCCACCCAGCAGCCAGCTCTAACCCTGCATCCTCGAGAAGCCCAAAGTGCACAGTGGGAAGCATGCTTATCCTTAGGAGACTCATTCTGTCCCTATAGGACCATCTCCTTCTGCTCCAGGCTGAATGTCCTGCTCGATCGCTGAACCACCTTGCTGCCAGAGCCTTCTTCATTGATCCAACATAATGAAATGAGACAGTGGAGCAAGGCCAAGCTCCTCACTGCCACCCTTCCCATAGACCAGCCTCTCTCTCTCCACCCCCCCAAAAGTCTCCACATTCCCCCCTTCTTTTGATAAGGTCTTCCAGAATTCCGGTGCTGTTGATACATGCTACTCACACACACCTGCACAATGGCCAGGACACACACAACTTGCACACCCACATAACCACCAGAGCTCCAGGCACAGAGAGAAAGCTTGCACACACATGTGCCTTGGAGGTAAAGACTTTATTGAACCCCTTTTCCTCATATAATTATGTCTGTGACGGCCCATGTGTGTGCATCCTCCCGGATAACCCACCTGCACACACAGACAGAAAGGCAAGGCTTACATTTGGAAACTCACCCTCTTGTGTGCACAGGGCTACACACACATATACGCAAGGTGTACCTACAAGCCCATGGACACACAGTACACATCCTGGGGACACAGCACGCTCTAAATATTCACACGAAGAGGGAATCCTGCTCCATACCGGCTGGGCTATGAATGTTCCAGTAGAGAGCCTGCATAATTAGTGCTTTAATTAACGTCCTCTTTCTGCTCACTGACCACAGGACCTACACGCCAACACTTGGCTTGGATCCTGGACCTCTTAGAAGCTGCAGATGGGCTGGGCCAGAGCTGCTCAAGGGCTTGGTCTGGGTAGTAATTAGGGATGGAGACTCAGCTGAAGGACTGTAGCCAATCTGCTACTTTCCTGTCTCTTCCAAGGGAGAAGATCTTGCTGGCTCCCAGACTGCTGCTTCATAGTCTAATCTCACACACACACACACACACACACACACACACACACACACACACAAGGATGGAGATGAGGGCCCCAGGCCAACACAGCCCTGGTTGGAGCTTCCACCACAGCCTTGCTGAAGTGGGGAGAGCAATGAGAATTAGCATATGGGCTTCAGCCCAACCCTTCTCCACCTCCTACGGCCCAGCCTAGCCCAGCTCAGTCCACTACCTATCATATGCAGCCCCTGCCCAACAACTCCCTTCACAAGTCCCTACAACAGGCTCATTGTCTCCACCTGTCTAAATTTGTTTCCTAATGTTGACAGACAACACGATTCAATAGAAACTCATTTCCCTACAACCCAGGAGTTCACAATCAAGGAATCTGCAAGGTTGGTTTCTGTCTTGTTAGGGTTTCTATTGCTGTGACAAAACACCATGGTCAAAAAGCAAGCTGGGTGGGAAAGGGTTTGTCTTACACTTCTATATCTTAGTCCAGCATTGAAGGAAATCAGGACAGAACTCAAAGAGGGCAGGAACCTGGAGGCAGGAGCTGATACAGAAGCCATGGAGGAGTGCTATTTACTGGCTAGTTACTTATGGCTCGCTCAGCCTGCTTTCTTATAGAATGCAAGACCACCAGCCCAGGGATGGCACCACCCACAATGGGCTGGACCCTCCCACATCAATCACTAATTAAGAAAATGCCTTACAGCTAGATCTATGGAGGTATTTTCTCAATTGAGGCTCCTTCCTTTCCAGTGACTCTAGCTTGTGTCAAGTTGACACAAAACTATTCAGCACAGTTTCTTGTAAGGATGGTAGGAGCATCAATCCTGGGTATCAGGTGTTTCCAGCAATGGGTGATATGCGTTGTCATAGAGACACCACCCCAATCTCCACCCTAATGGTCCATAGTGTTCTTGTAGTGTGTGTGTATGTTTGCACACATGTATGCGGAATTAAATTTAACATTTTCTATGAGAACACAAGCCATTTGGATTAGGACCTACCCCAAAGGTCCCCTTTGAATTTATAAAGACTATTCTCCAAAAATACAATTACCATTACCATTAGAGCCCATCCCATGATATTGTCAAGTTGAGTCACATGAACTGTTTCAAGCAAGAGCTAACGCATTGCTCACCAATGCATTATGGGACATTAGTTACTGCTTTCCACTCCTTCACTCCATTGCTCATTGAGCGTGGCTTTACTAAGCACCTTCTATGCAGAAGACCACCACCCCACCCCACCCGTGGTCAAGCAAACACAGTAATAGGCAGGTGACCATATTAGAACAGTCCCAGGGTGGGTTCTGTGCTACTAAGGACTTGCACAGGGTGGCAGTGTAGAAATAATGGTGATGAATGGGGAAGGGAGACCACCTAGCTTCACTGTAGCCACCTGAGCAGGGGCATGTGATATGAGGTCACACTCCATTTTTCCCCGGGGTACATTCTAACAGAAATCTTCCGTGGATTCATGCTCTTAACTAACAACTTCCCAAATCCTATCACTTTGAAAGTGACTTCTTGGCTTTAAGTTCAGAGTCTTGTGGTCCTAAGACTTGTGCTCACAAGCATTGCCAAGACTTCCCCCAACCAACTGGGGATAAGAGAAATCTTCCATCACCTTTTGCCTCATCTTTACTGCATCAGACAGGAGCTCCCTCTGCTTCCTAGAACACATCAGTCTGTTTCCCACCCTGGTGCCTCCACACCTGCGACTCCTGAAGTCAGGGACTAGCTCCCTTCCATCGGCTGACTGGATCCTCTGCTGCCTCAGGCTTTCACTTTTGCCAACTGCTCAGAGAGCCCTTCCACATCATCCACCTAAAGGTGGTCCCTCTGTTACTCTCCCACGCAGCCGCCTGCAAAGCATTTATCATCATTATCTCACTGGTTTACAACTATGTTGTCTGAAATTCCACTACTCAATATAAATTCCTTGAGGGCTGGCCATATATCTATCTTGTTTAGGAGGAAGGAAGAGAGGGAGAAAGAGGAGGAAGGGGGAAAGAAAACCAGAAGGAAAGGAAGAGGGAAGAAGAGAAGGAAGGGGAGGGATGACAGAGATGCATGTGGTCTAGGACAGAGTTTTCTAACCTCAGTGAAACTGACATTCTCAGCTACATCATTCCTTGTGGGGGACTGTCCAGTCCTGGCTAAGGTGTTCAGCAGAATTCCTGGCCTCTACTCAATAGATGCCAGCACCCTCTCCTCTAGCCAGGACAACCAAAACAATGTCTTCAATGCCCATCCCCTCCCAAGGGAATCAAAATTGCCTCTGATTGAGAGCCACCGATCTGGAGGTTTTTCACCTGTTTGCAGCAATTGCATTCCTATTTCAACCATTTCATACAGCAGCTTCCATGTGTGAAACCTCCAACAGAGGAGTTGCCTGGCTCTGTCTGTTAGTGGTGCGACACGGATACAGCACAACACACCTGCCAGTGCTTGAAGACTCCCAGTAACAAGGCCTTGGTCTCAGGCTCCTGGTCTGCAGGTGGCCCAGGCTCAGCTCAGTGAGGGCTCCAGCAGGGGGACTGGGGGGGGGGGGGTCAGTCTGCTTCAAACTGAAGGAAGATGGATGTGACTTCAGGCAATAAGCTGGGTCCAGGTCTTCTCCATGCACACTCACCCAGTCTGGACCAGCTCAGCCTGACAGTGAGTCACCAGTGTGCATGAAGGGGAGTTGACAGGCAGATGACACCAAACACTTCTTTACAGATGTCTCAGTGGAAGTTGGCTAATGTCTCACTGTCCAGGGAGAGTCACAAGAGCATGCCTAAAAGCAAAAGGTTGTGTGTGTGTGTATGTGTGTGTGTGTGTGTGTGTGTGTGTGTGTGTGTGTGTGTATTGCTGAACAATAATATATCTGAGCACACTTATTCAGATAGCTAGGGGAAAGTGAGCTTTGAGTCTGCATACACATCTGTCCACAGATTACTTTCTGTTGCTATAACAGAATACCTGAGACTGGCTTATCTTATAAAGAGGTTTGGTTTCGGGAGACACCAGCAGCTTCTCAGCTTCCAGTGAGGATCTCATTAAGTTTTCACTCATAGTAAAGAAGTGGGAAGGGGGTAGCAGGAAAGAACAGAAACATGCATGCCAGGGAGATATGGGGAAGGTCTATGCTGTATAACAACCCGTCTGTGTGTGTTTTTTATGTGTGTGCATATGGAGTGCAGATGCATGTGCACATGTATGCACACATGTGTGAAGTCTAGAGGTTAAGGTCAGGCATCTTCCACTACAGCTTTCCACCTTGTCTTTGTGTGTGTGTGTGTGTGTGTGTGTGTGTGTGTGTGTGTGTGTGTGTATGTGTGTGTGTATGTTTGGATATTTGAGAATGCTCATGCCACAGAGTATGTGTGGAGGTCAGAGGTCAAGCTCAGCTGTCAGTCTTTGCTGTCTACTTTGTTTGAGGCAGAGTCTCTGGTTCACAGTTGTGGACGCCAGGCTAGATGGCCCGAGTTTCCATGGGGTCTCCCGTCTCTGCTTCTCTTCTTGCCACCTTGTAGGCAAGCTGGGATGACAGATACAACTATGCCCAGCCTCATATGGGTCCTGGGGATCCAAACTCAAATCCTTGCACGTTGTGCAGCTCTGCCCACTGAACCATCTCCCTGTCCTACCTTATCTTTTGAGACAGGGTCTCCCATTGAACCTGGAGCTTACTGACTGTCTAGACCGGCTGTCCAACAAACTCCAAGAATCTGCCTGTCTCATCCCCAAGGCACTATGGTTACAGATGCATGAAACTATGCCTGGCTTTAATGTGGGAGCTGGGGATTGGAAATCCAGTCTAATGCTTGTGTAACAGGCACCGGATCAAGTGAAGCTTCTCCCCAGCTCCCACCACCCACTGTCTTAGTAACTACTGTATTTCCTAGAGAAGTAAACCAATCCCCAGAGAAGACATTAATCACTCCTAAAGGCCTGACCTTCTGAATTATTAGATGGACCCATGAGCCAGTACCCAGCCTGAATGCTTAACCACACTTACTTCAAGGGCTTACCGAGTACATGGAAGGGTGGATTCATCCAGACAGTATTTTTCCAGTGCCTGCTCTGTGAAGGACACTGTCTGGGACACTGAAGATTCCATGGCAAGCAAAGAGCACATGGCCAACTTGAATAGATGTTTCCACCCTCACAGGGGGTATCCCCACAGAAGAACCACTGACCTACCCTTTCTCTGTGGATACCCTGACATCATCTCTCTAAAATGTGTTGGGGGCTCATAAGGACCCTACTGCCATGGCTCCAGCCTCTCAAACAGGAATCTCTTTGGCATGGGGACTTGTCTCATCAAGATATCAGCATGTCTAAATCGAGGCTGTGTCAGCAGCCCCATGAAAATGAATAATGGCCACAATTATGACCCGTATAACAGCCCAATAAAACCTAATTAAAATGATCCACATCCCATCTGCCAAGTGTAGGGCAGAGCAGCCAGGGAAAGTTGGAGGCCCCGGCAGTTCAAGGAGAGCAAGTAACATGAATAATCCTAGAAATATTTATATAAGTATATTTACATAATATTAGCATATGATAATGCAGTGTAACCAAGACTATATTACTATCATCATCATCATCATCATCATCATCATCGTCATCGTAGCTATCACTTGCTACATACTTTGAGTGTGATGCCTTCTGATCACAGGAGCAGTCCCTGACACACTGGACACATGTCATCCCATTGAGTTGTCATTAACTTTCCATAAGGTAAGTGTTGCCATTATGCCCATTTTACAAATGAGAGCCACGAGGTTAAGTAGCTTGTTCAAAGTGACACTGCTAACAAGTGTCAGGCTCCATCAGTGGCTGGCTAGAACAGACATTCACTATTTGATAATTCAACATAAGCACCATACACAACCAACACTCACTCACTTATCGCCAACAATGGTCAGTGGTCTAGTATGTGAAAATCAAGGAGGTGAGGAAAATGAGCCAGTATTGAAACGCAATATGAGGGCCATCAATATGGTTCAGTGGGAAGAGGTGCTTGGGTTTAATCCCTGGGTTCCACAAAGTAACAGGAGAGAACCAACTCCTAAGAGGAGTTGTCCTCTGACCTTAACATGCTAATGGTGGCACACATACATCTACATGCAGGAGTGTGCATAAGCACGTGCGAGCATGCACACACACAGATAAATAAATAAATAAAATACAAGTTTAGCCTTTAAAATCCACCAGCACAGTGGATAGGGGCATCAGTTTGAATATGAGATGTCCCATACGCACAAAGGCACAGGCATCAAAGGCTTGGTCCCTAGCTGGTGGTGCTATTGGGAGATGACTGGATCATCAGGTGATGACTCCATCTATGGGTTAATGAATTCCTAGCAGAATCAACTACTAGGAGATGGGGTCTAGTTGGAGGAAGTTAAGTCACTTCAATGGGTGTATCTTGTCCCAGGCCCCTTCCTGTCTCTCACTCTCTGTTTCCTGGCTCCCATAGGTGAGCAGCCTTGTTGTACCACATGCTCTCTGTTATAATGTTTGGCCTAACTCAAACCTAGAGCCATGGGCCAAGCAACCATGAAGTAAAACCATGAGTCAAAGCCCACTTTTCCTTCTGATGTATTTCTCTCTGCTGTTTTGTCCTAGTATCCCAAGAAGCTACCTAATTCACGCAGGCATCATTCTGCCTGGGGATTCAAGGAAGATCTTACTAAGGTGCACAGTGAAACTGAGCCATTGAAAGTTGGATGGGAGCATGTGAGGGAGTCAAGCAGAAGGCTTGCAGGCAGAGGGAATGGCACACGCAAAGTCAGAGAAGCCCACCACAGTCTGGAGTCACAAAATTACTCCTCCACAGCCTGAGTAGATCAGTGGGAGTGCAATCAGGGACATCTGGTGGGGAAGCGTGTAGCTAGAGTTTTCCTGCCCGGCCCACGGTCAGGACAAATCTCTCTCACCTGCCAGTCCCACAGCCACTCAGATCCAACCAAGTAAACACAGAGACTTATATTGGTTACAAACTGTATGGCCGTGGCAGGCTTCTTGCTAACTGTTCTTATATCTTAAATTAATCCATTTCTATAAATCTATATCTTGCCAAGTAGCTCGTGGCTTACCAGCATCTTCACATGCTGTTTCCTATCGTGGCGGCTGGCAGTGTCTCTCTGACTCAGCCTTCCACTTCCCAGCTTTATTCTCCTCCTTGTCCCACCTATACTTCCTGCCTAGCCAATGGCCAATCAGTGTTTTATTTATTGACCAATCAGAGCAACACATTTGCCATACAGAACATCCCACAGCAGAAGTGGAAAAGGTCTGTAGGTCAAGATCCTCAAGTGCCTTCCAGGTTAGGTTCAGAAGAGTAAGTTCTGCCTGTAAGCAATGGAAGGTTTTAAAGCCAGTGGGGGCAGGGGCAGTTATGGTCAGATGTCTCATTAGAAAGACCTCTTGAGTAGCTGGGCAAGCAATGTCTTGGGAAAGAAAGTCCAAGCCCTAGGACATGGCACCCCTGCAGGGACGGGGGTTGCCAAGCCTTAGAGATGGTCTAAGCAAGCTCATCCAGCCCTACCAGAATTGGACCAAAGCTCTCTTTGCCTGCATAAGAAGTGAGGTGCTTGGTCTATCAGGAAAGAGTTTTGCATGAGTCCCCAACCCCCAGCCCAGGGATTATAAGTATTGTATCCTGTTTTTGTCACAGGCCCCTCCTTGCCGACAGAGTGGCAGGAGCTGCCTCGAGCCTCAAGTCCTGAAGTTCAGGAAGGGGCAGGCTCCTCCAAACAGATGGGCCTTTAAAAAACAGAATGCCAGAGCTGCAGACACATGAGACAGATAGGCTTTTAAAATGACCCCTATGGTTGCCTCTGTCGTTTCAAACGATGTTGCCCTTTGACCTAGGAAGGGGTTCCAAATGCATAAATAGAGCAATATTTCCAGCATCAATGTTTTGATAAAATGAAAGAGGGGGAAAATACATAATATCAACACCACCTTTGGGAAGTACAGTCAGAAAAAGTTATCAAACATTCTGTCAGAGCTTGGCAGGCTACACTGTCCACCCACCTGACTCTGGGCGCCTAATAAAGGCCGCATCTAGGAATTTGTCACTCTCAAATGCATAATTCACTAGTCAAAAGGCAGCGGTAATACATTGCATTTTCATAAGGGGCTCTGAAGCTGTCTAATTTCCCTGAGCCTCGGGACGACAGGAGGCTGTGGCCACTCGTAGAGGCCCCTTTATGCATTATGGATAGAGGCTTTGCAATTTAAAGTGACAGCTCAGACTCCCACTCCCTATCACCCACCCCCAAAACTCCAGATCCTGCTTAGAGACCTAGAACTAAGGGGTAGATATATCCCCAAAGCCTACATGTATTTGATACCTAGAGATGACTATGGGTGTGTAGGTGTGAGGGTGAGGGTGTGTGTATATCTGTTAAGGTAGAAAAAGAAACATGTAGTGGTATTTGCTCTGCCCATGACCCTGGGCTATATGGCCCAAAGGAGGCAGTGCTTGCTGCTGTGGTATGTGACCTCTGATAAGGAGCTGGGGAAGGCACACAGGCCCTTCTCCCAGCTCCTGGCTGTGAGGTGGATTCATGCCTGGGTAGTTCAGTGGGTAGAGCATGAGACTCTTAATCTCAGGGTCATGGGTTCAAGCCCCACATTGGGCACCACTTATTATGATCAATCCACATGAATCTATTAAATGGGTAGCAGAATTTATTAAGATATAAACTGAGGAAATACACTCACAATTACAGAACGGAGTAGACCGTAGAAGTCGCCCTTTGATCTGACTGGGGGCAAATCCACCTCGCAGTCAGGAGCTGGGAGAAGGGGCCTGTGTGTTTTCCCCAGCTCCTTATCAGAGGTTACACTGACCACCAGCCAACATGAAACACCAGGACACATGAAAACTTCCAACTACAGAAGCAAAATTATTTCCTGGGTCTTACCAAATACAATCAGCTTGGCCTGTCACATGATAACATAGTTTTAGGATGGAGCAAAGAACAAGAAGACAGTGAGTTAACAGAGCCAGCCAACCTGTGCCCCGTGTCCACGATCTATGTCCACCACAGGCCCCAATGTTCGATCTGCACAACTTCCCTGCCACAAAGCTGACACACTCTGCAGGTACAACTCACCACCCATCATGTTGACTGAGAGGTATGCAATGTGTCTTCTCCCAGCCCCCCACAAAGAAAGCAGAAATAGAGAAATAAGATGAGGCAAATGGTTAAACACAGCAAACTTTCAATTTCAGCACTCAGGAGGTAGAAGCAGGATCAGGAATTCATGGCCAGCCTCAGCTACCTGACGTTTGTAAGAGCAACCTGGGATACATGAGGTGCAGTCTTAACAAAATAATGGGGGAGTGGGGAACAGTCTTGTGGAGGAGTTTTAGGCAAGGAAGTGGGTCATCTCCCTCCAACCTCACCTTAGTGTGGGGTACCTGAGACAACTCCTTCAACCTTCCTCTAATATGGCCAAATAGAAAGTGAGATGTGTAGTGTGCTGGAAAGACAACAGTAAAGGAATGGAAAGACCTAGGCTCAAGCACTGCGCCTGCCTCTGCTGCAATGACCCTAGAATCTGTAGGTTTTGATCAACTCACACACAGTTGGCACCAGTGGTCAGTGTTGTCCACCCTCCTTCTTTCAGGTACAAAGACCAGCCCTGCACTGTGCCTTGGGGCTTTTATAAAACATACAGTGCTAAGCTGCCAGCATTTACATCCTTTGCCTTAACATCACTACACTTCAGTATCTCCATCTCCGAAATGGGAACATAAACCTCAGCCACCTGACCTAGGACAGAGATGCTGGAGGGGAAGATTAAAAGTATGACACTAGAGAAGGCTCATAAATGACAAGCAGAGGAGGTGTTCTGGTTGTGTGTTGTCAACTTGACACAAACCTATACATATCTGAGAAGAGAGTATCTCAATTGAGGAATGGTCTCCATCAGATTGGCCAGTGGGCAAGACTGTGAGACATTGTCTTGATTGACAATTGCTGTTGGGGGGCATCCCACTGTGGGCAGTGCCACTCCCGAACAGGTGGGCTTGGAGTATATAAGTAGCTGAGCAAGCCAGAGAGAAAGCAAGCCAGAAAGCAGTGTTTCTCCATTGGTTCTGCCCTCTGCTCCTGCTCGAGTTCCTGCCCTGACTTCTCTCAATGGTGACTGGGACTGGGACATGAAAGCCATATATAAACTCTTTGCTCTCCCAGTTGCTTTTGGTCAGTATTTTATCACAGCAACAGACAGCAAAGTAGGACAGGAGGTGAGAAGATGGGCTACCATGCACTATGGGCTTCATCTGGCAGGGCTTCCTCAATCCAATGTTGCAATGAGCCATGGCCAGCTTTGTACTCCCAAACACCCTTTCCTCTTATCTTTCTGATCTCTTTCATTGACAGCCAGTTCTCGATCGAGAAAAGGCCACCGATTCTAGAGACAATCCTCACTCCTCAGCAGCTGGGTCTACACAGTGGTGAGAGTGACTGGTCAATGCTGAGAAAAGAAGTGACAAGAGGCACGTGTACTAAGAAACTGGACACTTTCCTTATAGCTGCTGTCCCCACAACACAGAAAGGAGGTCTTTTCATCTGTCCTGTCCTCCGGTGGCTCCCAGGGCTTTGGTGATGACAGACAAGCGGCTAGGTGAGCATCTCTCAGCAACGTCTTCGTAGAAATGCCACCCGAAGCCACTTGCTCAGAAAGGAGAAATAGCAGGAATTCTCTGCACATGACCTGGAAGATAATCTTTAGTGCTGAAAGGAAGGAGAGTGGGAGGCTAAGGCAGGAAACAGAAGGAAGGGAAAGCTGAAAAGAAATGAAAGAAAAAGCTAGAAAAAAAGTGGCGTGTGAATGATACTGAATGAAGCCCTTGGGATAGAAGGACTTGGAGGCAACTGAAGAAGATATTTCCCTGTGGTGTCAGCCCTTCTCCCGAAACGTTCCTCACTTGGTTCTGCTACTCTCAACATGTTTACAAGTGATGGGAAGAATGACTGATCAGGAGGCTTAGAGAAGCAGCTGGGTTTCCTGTTGGTCCCCAAGTGTTCATCAAAGGCTGAAGTCCGAACAGCCCAAGCAGAGGTGTCGCTGAATATATGCCATAAAAAGTGAGGACAGGGGGGCTGGAGGGGTTAGGATAAATTTTAGATATAAAATGGAGTTCTAAGTAGATATTATCTAGAAGCCAAAAGATAGGAGATGTCAATTAATGTCTGAGGTCCACAGATAATGTATACTTTGCCAAGTCATCCTATAATAGACAGAAGGTTCAATGGGAGCCACGGGGAAGAGTCAACAACTGTGCCCATGGGTCTCCACAAATGGATGAAAATTTGTCAGTACATAAATCTGTTTATTCCAAGCAAAGGAAATGGCCTGTCACAAAGTCACGGGCAGACATGTTGGAGAAAAGTAGCTGATGCTGAGGTTCTGGAAGGTTGGGTAGGAAAGTAGATAGGCAGGTGGGAAGTTGTCTGGAATGGCAGAGGGGGAAGGAAAGGCCAGGAAAAACTACTTACTGCTCACTGAGGAGTTAGTGGGAAGCTAACTAAAGGGGAGCTAACTAAAGCGCTTTCTTAGTGGTCTAGCATGGGCATCTCTCTAATACAAAATCTAGGAAGAGGGGCAGAGAAATGGTTCAGCACTTTAAGGGCATGTTCTGCTCTTATAGAGGACCTGAGTTCAGTTCCCAACACTCACCTCAGGCAGCCCACACAACTGCTTGTAACTCCAGCTCCAGGGGATCTCACACCCTCTTAGTCCACTCGCCGGCACATACCTGCACACACAGAGACAGACACACAAGCGTGTAACTAAAAATAAATGAAATACAGGAGCTCCAGAGAGGGGACTGGTAGGACCTGGGTGCTATAAAGGGGGAAGTGGGAAAAAAGGGTGGAAAGACATTCACTGAGGAAGGGGAGGTGATAAAGAGGGAAGAGGAATAAATAACACTAAGGATGTTTGTGAAAGCCATAGGGAATGATACTATTTTATGTTTGCCTAAAATAATATAAAATCATGCATGTATATATGTTTTAAATGAATGTTATACCACATGCAGTAACAATGCTTCCTCCAAGAGGCGTAGACTGTAATGAAGACCCAAGTGTTAGACATGCAAAACCTCCCTCCAAGTTGTCGGTCATAGGAGTTCAAGAGACTCCCAAAACAATCTAGAGAAAACTTGTTGTGGGGTGCCCAGCCCCAAGTGATGCAGCTACAGCACAGCATCTGTACCTAAGACTCAGAAGACATCACATAATGGGAGCCAGAGGACCAGGACACTGCTGCAAGAGTGTCTTCTACATGTGACAAGAGGGCTACACCTGAGAAATCTCAACAATACGGCTGCCCAAACAAGACCTGCACAACGACACTGCCAGGGGACATGTCAGTGTACACAGGGGAAATCTCACAAGGCCCCACTGCTAGATGAAAAGCTACAGGCAATTGACGGCTGCTGAGAGAAGAAGGATCGGGCTTCCTCAGGAATGAGCCCCCTGATTGGTTATCCAGTCCCAGCCTTGAACACATGTGAGCAACACTAAATAGACTAGGCTGGTTGTATTTCTATATTTATTATCTGTGTATCTGCTTTGAGGGGCTGTGGTACTCACTGGTTCTGGGGACGGTGTATTTCCTGGAGGTCTGGCTGCTGACCATGATGGCTGTTCTTGGTTGTCAACTTGACTATATCTAGAATGAACTACAATCCAGAAATGGAGGGAGGGCACACCTGTGATCTGGATCTTGAGGCAGGAAGACAACACGCCTTTGATCCAGATCTTGAGGTGGGAAGGCACACCTTTATTCTGGCCACACCTTCTGCTGGAAGCCTATGTAAGGACAATGGAAGAAGGAAGGGTTCACTCTTCATCTGCTAGCCCTCGCCTTGTCCGCACATCCATTCCTTCACTGGCACTGGAGCCTACCCCTTGGAGATTCCAGCATCTACATAGAAGAGCAGCTGAGACACCAGTCTTGTGGGACTGAGCAAGTACTAGACTCCTGGACTTTTCATTTACACCTAGCCATTGTTGGATTAGTTGGACTGCAACCTGTAAGTCATTTCATATATATATATATATATATATATATATATATATATATATATATATAGAGAGAGAGAGAGAGAGAGAGAGAGAGAGAGAGAGATTTATCCCATAAGTTCTGTGACTCTAGAGAACTCTAACACTGACAACACACTTCTTCATCCATAGCTCCACAGATGTGTCTAAAGGCACACACCTAGAGTTCCAAATCTGAAGGATAGGGAAATGCTGAAGATGGTTGGTGCTTGGTGGGTTTCTCACACTGAGCCCCCCAAGAGTGAGTTCTGAGAGAAGAATTAGAATCCATGTGGTTGACTTGGGAGAGGATCTCAGGAAGCGGCAGTTAGAATGGGAAGTGAGGCAAGAAAGGGAAGGTGCTGGTGTGGAATTGTTGAATGAGCTGCTAAGCAGTTCACTGCTGCAGACAAAAGATACTGGCTCCTGGCAGTTTGGACATGGCCATCACCATCTTGAAGCAGAACAGAGCTGATGGCCCACATGAGGCCCTCTGAGAACCTACTAACATCAAGGGGCTCACAGCCTCTCCTCAACCGTTGGCTGGGAATCAGTGATGCAGCTGCTTGTGAGTCACCCATGATCGAGTAAAAAATCATGAAGAACCATTGGTTTACCAAGCTGGACATGGATAGAATCCTTTCTTTGGGTGTCAGTACCCTTTCTACCTAGGGTGATGACTCCCCAGGAAGAGTCACACATCAGGAATGAGCATTAACTTCTTTACCTGATGGGACAAGGAAAACAGGAATGCTTCTTCTGCAGCCAATTTCTGGATTACCCTCTAGTTACTTTTGAACTGAGGTGGACAAAGCTTCCCTCCAGAAAAGGACATCAGAGCCTCATCCTGTATGAGAAGGATGTTGCAGCCACAATTAATCCATAAACAAAGGATTTTTCTACATGATGATCCTCCTGAGTTATTCAGATAGGCCCTAAAGTTCTCACTCACAAGTGTCTGCGAGAGGAAATTCCAACACACATAAAGGAAGAAGCCATTATGACCACGGAGGCAAGGATGGGAAAGACGCAGCTTCAAGTCAAGTAACACAGGCAGTGACAGGGAACTGAAAGAGGCAACCCTCTGGGTGGAGCCCCAGGGACATTGACTTTGGACTTCCATCCTCCAGAACCATCTGTGACATTTTGTTATAGCAGCCGCTGGATGCTGATCTAGTCATCAAGTACTGCAGGGGACCTCTCCCTCAGGTGTAAATCAGAAAAAAGCAGTGGAAATTTGCTCTGGCAGGATCTCACAGGCTTGCAGTGGGATGTCTGCTAACTCCTTGCGCGATGATGACTGTCTATGGTTCACGACATGTCAGGAGCAGCATCAGCCTCAGTGGGCATGGTCTGGCTCAGGTTCCATCACTTCACCAACCCCTGGGGCTACACATAGCAGGGGCCTCTGGGTGCTCATCTGGGTGGCTCCAAGGTCAAGCCTCAGTTTTCTTCACAAAGGAACAGCATAAGGTTCACAGAGAGTAGAAGCCAAAGCACAGGGGAGCCCAGTGCTGGGGCACCCAGGAGGTGACAGAGGAGGGAGAAATCTGTGCCCAAGAAATAGCCTCCCTAGCTTACCAGGCAAGCATCCAGGTACCACAAGCCATACCCCTGAACTCAGGCTTTGAAGCAAACTCCAAGCTACTTCTCTATCCTGATTCCCCGGTTATTAATAAGTGCTGGGCCAAAATATGCCTTGCTCAGGTAAATTTAGGTAAAGAGAAGGAAGACAAATTTAAACTGATTGACTTCTTGGTTCTTTCATTGTAGGCTTTTTTTTTCCCCACCTCTTGGGATTTGTTTCTCAAAAACATGCCTGTTAGAGATAATCAGATGGGACACAGCAGGGCCCCATGGAAGGAGAAGCTACCCAAAGGCCACAGGCCAGGGTAGGAGGGGTTTATGATGGTGGTGACCCTGGCCTGGGTGCTGTTAAGCTCATCATCCCCACCCCATAAAGGTGTTATAGTTAGTGCCTGTTTTATAGGTGAGTAAGCAGAGGCTCTTGCTAGTGAGGGCAGACTGGGCAGGGACTCTAGAAAATAGGTCAGTGAGGAGCATTTGAGGATACCCAGGGAGCAAGGTGAGCTGCACTCAGCCAGCCAGCCTGGCTCTGGGCTTCTGAAGACTGACTCATGCCTAGACGTCAAACACAAGAATGATTCTGACATGTGTGGTGCAAAAGGGCAAACAGCCAGGGCTTGGTCCCCTGATGCGCATGCTCCTTCATCACCAAATGGCCAGATCCAAGTCTGCCCAATGAACATCGCTTGGCTTCCTTGGGCCAAATCTACCTGAGTCAGTGGGTCCACAGTTATGGGGGGGGGGGGGGGGAGGATGTCCAGCACTGGAGAACTCTCTGCCCCGGTTTCTGCTGGACTGGTCTAACCTCTGCTTCATCATCAATAAGAGTGAAGTAGGCCACTGGGTACCAGACACAGTGCTCAGACTGACAAGTGCCATCTGGCCTTCAAAGTTCTGGCTCTACAGAGAAACCCAAGTCATGGGGTGCCTCCAGAAAACACTTCTTGCACCCCAGACTTTGGCAGCCTACCTGGGGCCTGCAGATACTTTGCTGACCCTGAACTTGCTGTTCCTCAACTGGGACATGCCACTAAAGCATCTTCCTACCCAAAAAAAAAAGCAGCGACTAGGTGAAAGGTGACTTTCGAAGCAGTCAGTAAAGGCACGAACTCTCCAAGATGGTAGGAAAACATTACCGGCAGGGAGCTCCACATAAGAGCCCCAGAGGAAGATTCATAACTGAAGCTGCAGTGGCTGCCCCAGCTCCACTGTCCTAAGCATGGTCCCTGGACCACTCAATTCACCTGGGAACTTGTTGCCACTGACGAATACAGCCCTTCCAGAACCTACTGATGGAGAAGTCTGCATCCCACCGAGATCCCCAGGTCACCTGTGCATGCCCTCAAGTTTAAGATGCTCAAATGTGAAGTTCTCTTTCACGGGAATTGAGGACGAGAGGGGTGACAGGAAGGAATTAGCTCCCTCTGCTCATAGCCATAGACCTTTAAAGCTGACAGATGATCAGCAACCCCTCCTCCCAAGAAGCCAATGTTCCTACTGACACTGGAGGAGTCCCTTTTACCATCCAACTGCACGAGGGTCCCTGACCTAAGACGATGTGAGCGGGAAAGCCGCTCACTCACATCCAGCTCTGTTCTGTACCAGCCCCGTCAGGCTGGGGGATTCTCAGCCCCCTGCCTCTGTCTGGCATGAGCATGGGGGTAATCCCTCCACCCCAAACTTTTGTGTCTTTGTAAAATGTTTAGTGAAAAACTGCCGACTATGTAAATCAGGGATCATTAGAGGTTGGATTTTTTCCTCAAAGAATGGATTCAGCAAAACGCTGTTTTCTCCCCGGCTCTGGGTCTCTATTTAGGGGATTGGAGCTCTGTTTGTTTATTTATTTATTTATTCATTAGCTGGGCCCACAGTCAAGGAGAAGGGAGCAGGGCCATTAATCTTTCCTGTCATCCGTTCACAGATGTGGAGTTCACACTGCAGCAAATGTGAAGTCAGCAGTACACAACCACAAGGTGGAAATTTCAAGAGAAATAAGCTTAGAGGAATGAAAAAAGAAAATAAAGTAAAATAAAAGGGGAGTGGGGGTAGGGTGGGAGAGAAAGAGGCACAAGGATGGAGCACATTTGAAATACAGTCTGTCCCTCCCTGGGTGCCTGTGTGTGCTCAGACTAATCTTGTTCTCAGCATGGAGGAGCCATTGATATGTTAATAATAATTTTCTTTTCTCTTCATCCTAAAGAAATGAAGTTTGCAAACTGATCCCGATGAAGCAGTGTATGTGTGTGCTGTTTGTAGACTGACTGGAGCATGCACACTCACGTGTACACGGGCACACACACACACGCACACGCACACGCACACGCACATAGGCACGCACACACACTCTATTTATGGCATCTATTTAGTAAGTTTTAGAAATCTCCATGGAAGGACGAGCTCTCTCAGGCATGAGGTGTCCCTTTTGGGAATAATGTGACTACCAGCTCTTGCATGGAGACAGCTATGTGGCTGGGCTGCAGGGCTAGGCTCTTTTCCAAGAGAACAAACCTGCCACACTGACTCCCGTGCCTCGTCTTGACCTGGGACCCAGCTAGCACCAGTTGGTGTGAGGTAGGTCAGAAAACTCAGCCACGAGTTTCCTAAAGTTGGTGTCTTTTCAAAACCTGGTGAATCCCAGAAGCCCCAATATGTCCATACCACCTTGCCAGAGTCAGGCACTCCTGCCTCAGTTTCCTTCTTCTGTTCTTGCTTTGAGGACTGAGGCTCTGAGAGTTTAACTCTTTGCCGGACAGATTTTTTTTTCTCAACTGTGTCTAGAGACCATGGGTGGCCCGAGTCCCAAAATGCACTACCCTATTAGAAGATTCCAGAGACCTGACACCGTACCCATTTCTCAAACCAAAGCTCTCTGATCACAGCTTAACAAAAGCCTGACTTCATTTCTCGCCTTGAGCTGCTGCTATTCCACTAGCCTGCAACGCTAAGGTCTTAGCTGCACAGCCACACCCAGGTATGGTCCCCTCTCAAGTGGGAAAGGCTGAGTCCAGCCTGCCTGGAGCCTGCCCACTCATCCCTGACAGCAGCACTGACTGTTCAGGGGGTGCTGACGTCAATAATTCACTCATCACAGTGTGAGCTCCTCCGGGCATACAGACTGTGGATTAATCTCCACTCCTTGAAACTTGGTGGATTCTCAGTGGACATTTGTTGAATTGCATTGAATCTCAAGTCAAAAGCAGAGTTGGGAAAACTCAAGCTGACAGAGGACCACGGTTAGGTTTGTGTGGGAAGTACTGTACCAGCTGAACTCTCTTCCCCAATGCCTGAGCCTGTGTTGAGTAGGACTCTGAGGCTATGTCTAGACCTGGTGGTTCCTAGCAAGTCTATGCTGAGTGCTAAGGGAATGGATGGGGTCCTTGCCTCACACTAACCATGAAAGTGTAACTGCCGTGTGTTGTGGAAATTGTTAAGGGAGCTGCTTTTCAGAGCGCACTGGCTTTGTGAGGAAAGGGCAGTGAGGACACAGGTTTCACAAGCAGCGACAGGAAGAAAGGCTGGACCTGGAGCTGTCGTAGCAGATGACTCCAGGGGAAAGCTGAGCGTGGCCACAGGACCATCGGGGACTGAGGCATGCCCAAAACACATACCACAGGAAGCAATGTTCCTGAGGTTAGTCCAGGTACACTCCAATGTTCTAACCAGAACTCACTCCCAGCACCCAGAGTGGGTGGCAGACACACTTGAGTCCCTTTCTAGAACATCTCCACCTCTGTTGATGCCATTTCCTTGTGTTTGCATACATTTTTAAATCTGTAAAATACAAATGCAACCTAGGCCTAAGAGGAATGGAGAAGGAAATGAATGCAAGCCCTGAGCAGCCAACAGAGCATACCCCGCTACTATAAATGTCACCACCCTGAGAGCCAGCAACCCCAGCATGCAGCCAGCACTATCCCACAGCCCCTTCTCTTAGCCTCCACTTCACCCTAGGTTCCAAGCCAGAAGACTCATGCCATCTCTGTTCATGCTTTTCTGTCAATCATCTAGCCTCAGCCATCAAGTTCATCCTTTAGCTCTCAGGTGAGAGACCACCTCCTCCACCCCATCCCAAAAGCATGCTTGTGAAACCTGTGTCCCCTCACCCCACCCTTAGTTCTGTCCTAAGATCACGCTGGTCTCCAACAGACCAGCGACCCTTTTCAGTAAAGAAGCAATGGTAAATAGTTTAGGCATCACAGGTTTTGTGGCACAGAGCTGAGCTGTTGTAGTTTTCTCAGTTACTGTGATACAAACACTCTAACCAAAGTCAACATAGGGGAGGAAAGAGTTTACTTCAGCTCGCAGGTCACAGTCCATCATTGAGGTCAGGAATTGAAGCAGGAACTATGGAGGATGCTGCTTGCGTGTTCACTCTCTGGATTATGCTCAGCTTGGTTTCCTGTACAGCCCATTTGCCTAGAGATGGTGATGCCCAAAGTGGGCTGGGTCCTCCTACATCAATTAACAGTCAAGACAACCCCCACCCCATGGACATGTTGACAGGTCAATCTGATCTGGCAAACCATCACTTGAGACTGCCTTCTCAGGTGACTCTAGGCTGTGTCAAGTTGACAGTTAAAGCTGACGAAGGCATGGACCTAGTCCATTTTCTGGGATCACGCACGGGCCAGCCAAGGTCAGCTGAGCCCCCAGCCACCCCTAGACACAGAGGGGAAGAAACACAATGCTTCTAGCCATTGACCATGGCTTTGGGGTGCTTTGTTATGTAGTATTATTTTAACTATAATCAAAATAATAGAGTAGTAAACTTTTTCCAAGCCTCCAAGCTGGGTGGCCGGGAGCTGACTTACCATCTCAGAAGACTGCTTACCTACCTACCTCCCATGCTCCTCCAACAGCAGCCCTGTCTGTTTGGATCGAGCCAAACACTGTGTCTGGCCAGATAGAAGATCTCTGAGCTGTGGAAGTCTTTCGTTTCCAGTTGGCTTTAACTTTCTGAGTAGTTGCACAGACTGTGGAGCTCTGTGGAGGCTCCTTGGCCACTGTGGCTTTGAAGGGGGGTCAGGCCAGGTCAAGACTGGCCTCTTTTTAAAGTGACAGAAAAACTAAATGCACAATGACTCCTAATAACAATACAGAGTTCTGTGAACAGAGTCAGCCTGAAGTCCACTGTGTATGGCAAATGAATGGGGACTTAAAGTCTGGACCTCTACGGCTCATGCGTGAAAGAAGCATTTCTTTGAAAATATTCATGAATTTCGGGGGGGGGGCAGATTTTCCAATGTGAAGTCATGCTGATGGCCTTGATTCTATAATTCTCAGAATAGTCTCATTTTGCAGGTGTGAACCAGCACCTCTGAAACTCATGAATCAGGTGAGCCCATCAGCTCAAACTGCAGTTGAAGGTCCTAGGGCTGTCTTCTTTGAAAACTTGTTGAAACACTATTCTAGATTGTTTGCAAAGTAATGATGATGATGATGATGGTGATGGTGATGGTGATGATGGTGATGATGATGGTGGTGGTGGTGGTGGTAGTGATGATGATGATGATAAGTTGTAGTAGTGGTTGTTGTTGTTGCTATTTACTACCTCATATTCACAATCCTTTACAGATCTCCCCATGACACGGTGAGATTTTTCCCCACTTGCTCTGAGTCTGAGTTGTCCTCCTAGTACACTTAGACCAAAAAAATCTGGAGGAAGTTACAATGTTCCATGTCTGAGCAAGCTTCAGCTCATTCTTTAGGAGCCTTGCCCAGTCTTCCTGTGAACAAACTGGGATAGCCTGCGGGATGAGCGATGACAGAAAACACCAATGAGCTATCCTAGCTGGAGGAATCCCAGATAAGCCAACCCACAGCCAGCCTGAGACACCCGGAGTCCGGCCAAGGCCAGGACCACCCAGCTGAGCTCAGCCCACATTACCACCCTAGTGGATGATAAGCTAAGCAGATGATAATTGTTTTGACCCAGAGCTTTTATAATAGCTTTTATGCAACAAAACTGATAGTGTCGTTATTTAAAACGCATCAAGATCACCTCACATTCATGGGTACTATCAAAAACTAAATAAGTGTTGGCAGGAACATTGGTACAGCCCATGGAAAACAAGCTCCTCAAAAAATTAAAAATAGAATCATCATGTGACCCAGCAACTCTACTTCTAGGCATATGCCCAAAAGAATGGAAAGCAGGTCTCAAAGATTCACCCACATTCAATACATCATTATTCCCATTAGACAAAATATAGAAGCAATCTAAATGCCCATCAATAGACAAATGAATGGGCAACCCACAGTATATACACATACATGCCATGGAATATTACACAGCCTCTAAAGGAAACTCTGACACAGACTACAACATGGATGAGTGTAGTGACTTGAAAGAAAATGGCCCTCAAAGGGATTGGCACTATTAGGAGGTGTGGCCTTGCTGGAGTAGGTGTGATCTTGTTGGAGGAAGTGTGTCACTGTGGGGGTGGGCTTTGAGGTCTCTTGTCTCAAGCTTCACTCAGTGTGACCATCAGTTGACTTCCTGCCTGTAAGATGTAGGACTCTCAGCTCCAGCACCACATCTGCCTGCATGCTGCCGTGCTCCCCACCATAATCATAATGAACTGAACCTCTGAACTATAAGTGAGCCACCTCAATTAAATCTTTTCTTTGTAAGAGTTGCCATGGTCATGGTGTCTCTTCACAGCAATAGTAAACCCTGACTAAGACAATAAGCCTTCAGAACATTGTGCTAAGTGAGACACTGCAGTATAAACACCATGTGATTCCTCTTATAGGAGATGCTTACAGAGGTCAAGTCCACAGAAATAGGAGATAGAACAACAGTTACTATAAGATTAAAGGTTCTGGAGAAGGGTGGTGTGAATACAGAACAGTCTGAATGGGCATCACTGAATCCCTTGAAAAGATGTTCTTATACCCAAAGCATGGCCAATGGTCGCTGCTGAGGACAGGATAGGGTGAGGCCAATGAGAGCCCAGAAAACATCCCTCTCCAGCTCCCACAGGTACTGGACCATCTCTGAGAGCAAACTGATAGGGTTTCAGTAAAATATACCCACACAGGCTCATATGTTGAACACTTGGTCCCCTGGGTCTGTATGTCAAATTGCTCTGGTTGGTCAATAAATAAAACACTGATTGGCCAGTGGCCAGGCAGGAAGGGTAGGCGGGACTAACAGAGAGGAGAACTGAGAGAACAGGAAGGCGGAGGGAGACACTGCCAGCCGCTGCCATGACAAGTAGCATGTGGAGATGCCGGTAAACCATGAGCCATGTGGCAAAGTATAGATTTATAGAAATGGATTAATTTAAGATATAAGAAGAGTTAGCAAGAAAGCCTGCCATGGCCATACAGTTTGTAAGCAATATAAGTCTCTGTGTTTACTTGGTTGGGTCTGAGCGGCTGTGGGACAGGCGGGTGACAGAGATTTGTCCTGACTGTGGACCAGGCAGGAAAACTCTAGCTACATTCCCCAGCTGATGGGGCTGTTCTTGTCTCTTAGGACACGAGACCTATTTGAAGAAGCATGTGACCCATGGTTGGATCACTTTCCTCTTTTCTGTTTCGTGTCCATCATGAGGTAAGCAGCCTTCTCTACAGCACACTCCTGCCACCATGATGTTCTACCCAAGCACATGGGGCTAAACAGCCACGGGTAAACCCTTCTGAAAACACGAGCCAAGAGAAACCTTTCATCCTTTTAACTGTCTGTGTCGGGTGTTGGCAACACCAAAGTCACCAATGCAGAGCACTTCCTTACCTGTCAGGCCCTGAGCCTCAACTTAACCTAATCCTACCTTGTGGACTGAACAGAATTCCTAGGGGTCTTGCCTAAGGTGCAGCCTCGGGTGAAATTCAGACTTGAGGAACCTGAATATCCACAAGTGAGCTTGGGATTTTGAGACAATCCTATTCCCAGTGCCTGCTCTGGGCCAGCTAGGGACTGGCTTTTGAGGATGGGGTTGGCTGGACCCTAACGTGGTAGGTTTCAGAGTCTGAGCATGTGTTCATGAAGCACTACAATTCCCGCTGAGATAACTCCACGTGGGTGGACAAGGGACAGATGAGATGTACAGTGCCTTTACCACCAAACATTTCAATTGTGTTTAAAATCTGTCCGTGTTGGGTTCATGCGTGAAGATTCCACTCCACAGAAAGGTCTGTTTACTTATCCAATAAAAAACAGCCACATGAGAAGAAGCTGGTGTCAGGGAACGTTTCAGCCAGCAAATGACAGACCTGAACTCACCCCTCACTTCACAACCCCTTTTTCCACTCACACCTTTCTTTTTCCTCTCTACCCCTGAGTAAGGCCTGGCCTGGATCAGAGGGCTGTCCCCACTGCACTGACTGTTGAGAGGAAGGATCCTAGCTTGCCCCTCGGCTGAGTCTTCAGTCCCCCTCCATCCTGTGTGTGATCCCTGGAGGGCTGGTCCAATCCAGCATCCCACAGCTGGCCTCCTCTGCCTCTCCCTGGGCTGGCCTGGGATAGGAGGAGGGAGAAGGAGTAATTTGCTTCACCTCTGCTTCCCATGCCCCTCAAAACCTCAGATCTCCCCATCCTCAGGAGAGGTCCTGCTCCCACTGCTCTGGTATATGCAAGAGGAGGAGGAATCTGGAGACAGATGCTCTCTTCTCAGTCTGATGGGGCCCAGCTCAGGCAGTATCATCCTACGGGTCACTTCTCCTCCACCATTAAAGGCAAGGAGGAAGGATTGGACATGTGAATCAGAGATATAAGCTTGCCTTGTATGAAAAAGGTATTGGGTTTGACCCTCCTGTGCTTCAAATGAAAGACACAAAAAGCCAAGAAGCTCATTAAACATTTTTCCATATACACATATTGTAAAAATCATGTGCATGACAAACAATGTACAATTTGTGTTTATCACTTCAAAATTAATTTTTAAAAGCCAAAAATATTTTCTCATAATTTCATAACAATTTCATAAATTCTCATAACAAATATTTGTGCTTATTTTCTCAAAATTAGTATTCTCTAAACTTTCTTTCAAGTCATTATTTAAAGATACGTCAATACCATGCTCAATTGTGATAGGAAAAGCCACCATTCCCAATTTCAATGCTATTGGTTTTAGAGTTTAGTTTCATTTCTGCAACTCAGTTCAACAGCCTTGGAAATAAACATCTAAGGGTTCTGTGATGAGTGCTGGAGTTATTGTTGGTTGTTTTTTGGGTTTTGGTTTTTTGGGTTTTTTTTTTTTTTTGGTTTTATTTTTTGGGGGGGAGGGCGGGCTTTTGAGACAGGGTTTCTCTGTGTAGTTTTGGTGCCTGTCCTGGATCTCACTCTGTAGACCAGGCTGGCCTCGAACTCACAGAGATCTGCCTGGTTCTGCCTCCTGAGTGCTGGGATTAAAGATGTGCACAACCGTTGCCCAGCTGTTGTTTTGTTTTTAAGAAGCTAGTTTAGGGCTAGAGAGACAGTTCCATGGATAAAATGTTTGTCCTGCAAGTGTGAGGACCTGAGTTCGGATCCCTATCACCCACAAGGGGTAGTAGCCTCCTGTAATCCCAGTCCTCAGAAGGCAGAGACAGGATCCCTGGGGCAAGCTGCATAGTTCAGCTAGCACCAGGCTCATCGAGAGACCCTGTCCCAATAAATAAAACTGGAGCAATCAAGGAAGACACCTCTTATCAACTTTGGGCCTGCACAGACAGACAAGCATGCAGTCAAATATGCATGCACACTACACAGGAAGAAAGAGGGGGATGGAGGGGAGGAGGGAAGGCAGGAAGGAGCAAAAAAAAAAATTGTAAACAAAAAATGACAGTGGCCATAGCCAGCCCCTCCACAAATGACCGCTGTTGAACAAATCTACCTTCATACTGTCCCAGGCTGCAGTCAAGAAGGAGCAATCAATTGGGAAGGACAGGAAGCCAGGCATCACCCCAGCCAGTCTCAGCCCCTAACACTTAGATGGAATCTTATTGAATATTAAAACAAAAATAGATTATATCTCAGAAACATGAAAATGATTTGACACTGTGTATATAATTTAATTCAAATCACAGGCCCCCTAATCGACATTTAATTGACGCAATGATGTTTTCATGACGGTAAATAAACAAAATATATAAACAGAAACATCTTCCTTGATATTTAATGACTACTTAGCAGCTATTGGGGTCAGAAATACCGCGCTCTAATAAACAAATGCTTAATAATCAATTGGAAGTCATTTCCCTGGTTATTGCTTCATTAAATCAGGATCCGACGTGCTGGGGGACAGTCCTTCCAACAGGAAAACAATGGTGAGAAATGGAACAGGTCCCAACAACCGCCCTAGAGTAGCCCGTAGGTTTTCTCTCCAGCCCCAAAGTCAAATGTGCCTCGCAAGCCTGTGTGCCTGGCTTTGTTGCCTTAAAATACAGTCTGCCTCCAATCCTGGCTTGGTTTACACTGTAACGCCCCACACACACATCTTCTCTATGAGGTAATCAGAGAAACAGACAGAACCTGAAAGTGCCCAGCTCAGTGACTAGATGTGTAAGTGCTTGGCGCTTCCCCTTGCTGTCCTCCAGTTGTTACAATCCTAACTCAACACTGTTCTCTGAGCACTCCTGGAATTCACTCTGGTGACCTTCAGTCGGTGCCGCATTGATCCATTCTCTCCTGGCCTGGCTGGTGCTCCCATGAGCTTCCAAGCCACATCCATGAAGGCGGCACCACTGGCCACGCTGGTCAGTGGTCTGCACCATGTCTGGCTAGAGCTCTGAGCACTTGTTCCTTTTTAGGTGCCTGGAGGCTGAGGCAACTTCTTCCTGTGTCACCTCTGGCCCTTGAGCTTCCAAGAGGAAAGATCTATACGGGACTTCATGTGGACAATTGGGGTCCATCTGCTCAGACAGACCAAGAAACACAAGTCAGCTGCCCAGGTACAGGAGAGGGAGAGCAGAGATGTGGAGGTGAGGGGAGAAGGAGGTGGAGGCAGTGAGGGAGGTAGGGAAGAAGGAAAAGATGGGAAAAATAGGAGAGCTCTCTAACTCCCTCCCCCAAGTCCCTCTGGGGTATGGGGTGTGGGGGTGGTGTGTGTAGCATGCTGTGTGGCATGTGTATATGTGTGATTGTATATATGTGGTCTGTATGGTGTATTACACATGTGGCTGTATGTGTGCAATCTGTTTGATGTGTGTGGTGCATACTTTGTAGCTATATGTGTGTGGTCTATGTATATGTGTAGTTGTGTGTATAGTCTGTTTGAAGTGTGTCGTGTATGAATATGTGGTTGCCTCTGTGTGTTCTGTGAGTGGTGAGTATATGTGTATACATGTGGTTCTGCATGTGTGGTGTGCACTTGTGGATGGTAATGAGGAGGGTGACAGTGACCAAACAAAGCAGAGAACTTTTGGTGCCAATGGACCATTTACAGGACAGAAATGCCGCCAGGGTAAGCAGAGGTGCCTTGGAGCGGCTGTCCATGTGCTTGATGGTCCCATTGCGCCATCGTGTGGCCAGCCTATGTGATAACCAACGGTGCCATCTCCACTAATATACTATTCTTGGCTCCTAGGGTACTTGATCCTTATTCAGGGAAGAAGGTTGTGCCCAAGTGCCATCTACCTGGGAAGAGCACAGTTCACCATCTTAAAGAAACAGGAATTGAGGCAAAGCAGGATGAAAGAAAACAGAAGGGAGGAGCCTGCAGACTCTCACAGACTCTGGTCTGAAACACGAAGAGTTCCTAGAACAAAGTACTTTAAGAAGTCAGTCCCCAGTGCAGAGAAAAAGACACATAGATGGAAGGCCAGGTGGGCTCCCATAGAGCGGAGTCCTAGTGCCTTGGTGCTGGGGATCCAGGGGGAGAGGAGTCAGAGTCCAGATTGGGGGGGTGCACTTAGAGAATTCCCCCACCTCCTCAGTTCCACTCCTCCCCCTCCTCCTGCTCCTGCTGCTCTGCTTTCTCCATCTTCTTCCCCCTTCTCCTCCCTTCTCCCTCCTCTTCCAACCACTCCCTCTCTGCCCCTCCTTGGCCTTCTTCACTCCTCTGTCCTCCCTTAACCAGACAGTCTAGGGGAGTTCCCACATGGCTCCCACCTCTCTGAAGACTTCTCCCCTGCATTGAACCTCGTGAGTGAGTGTCCAAATTTGCACAGCCCCACTTTTTAGGGAGAACTGCCTGTACTTCTCTTACCCCAAGGTCCTATGAGGACTTGTGAATGGCTGCTATGGGACACTCAGACTGCCTATGCCTGAGACCTGTGGACTTACTCTACACTCAGTGGCTGTGAGCTTGAATAAATACTCAGTGTCTCCACACTGCCCTTCCCAGATCGAATCTCAGGGATAGATACTTCAATTCTGTTCCCAAAACAGGTACCCCAAGCACCATCATCTCTGAGGGCCAGAAATGCGGGATGGTGGCAAGTCATCTGACTCAGTCAGGGACAGAGACATGGCCCCAGGTTTGTCCCTTCTCCATAGGACCAAGAGCCCACAGAGGGCCAGCATCTCAGCCTGGCCATCTTTATCCTTCACTAAACTCCCCATGACTGGCATGTCACAGGGTGTTGTGTGATTTTTCCTAGGGAGACATGAACGAACGTCTATTTAATTCCGGATGGAGTACCCACAACAGACCATAGGAATGGTTCTGGTCTAGCTCAGTGAACCACCGGATTTATGCTGCTCACAGGAGGAACACAAGTGACTCTCAGGCAGGAGCCTCCTGGAGAAGCCCACCCCACATGAGTGACAGCTCGGCATCCCATGAGCTCCTTGCACAACTTGCCTACAGCCCCACCCCAGTCTCCTCTACCAGCAGGTGTTTGCTGCTTTTTCTACCCCTGAGAGGAGCCCTGTGAATCTCGTGATTTCCTGAGCTTCCTAAGTCTTGGAAATATCACTCCTTGGAGTCTTAAGAACTCCTCCCCCACTCTGGAAGGGCTGAATTCAGAGGAAATAGCTGCACCACACTAGGGCTTAATGAGTATCTGTTGATTGATAAATCAGGTCAGTGTGGAGTCCCCAAGTACACCATGCCTGCAGGGCAAGGGCTGAGTGAGCAAATCCCAAAGCTGCTCTCTCCCTCTGACCCTCGAAGCTTCCTTTAGACCACCAAGTACCTTCTTGTCTTTTTACCTCTGTACTAACTGGTCCCCTGCCCAGGATGCCCTCTCCACCTTGGCCCAGGCAGATTTCTTCTGCTCTTCCAGGACTTTCTGCCCACTCTAGGCATAGCCAGGCTCCCAATGAGACCCCACTCAGACAGAGGAATTACCTGGCAGGGTCGTCACTGTCCATCCACCTGGCTCCCACTAGATGTAGTTGTCAGAAACCAGGGCCGTGTCTGTGTTCCTGCAGCTGCCTCCGGCAGGGGAGACTGCAGAACCTGCAAGTCCTTTGTGATGGTGAGAAGGGGGTAAATAAGAGGAAAGAGGAAGAGAGATGGAGAGGAGCAAAGGAGAAGTAGGGATGTCGGTGGGAGCAACAGAAGGAGGGAAGCAAGGCCCTGCCTCTCGGTGACTTTAGGGACCTTCCCCCTCTAGCCCATCATAGCATGGAGGCAGCCCTCCTGGCTACAGCAAGCACAGCTTCATGACACCCTCATGCCCCCCACCTGCCCTCTCCCAGCACATCCCTCCCCTCAACTCTCTGCGCTTACCTAACTCCTGACTCTCTCCCTCCGTGTAGACACTCCCCAGAGCTATAGCAGGCCCACGCTGTTAACACACCTGCCACTCAGTGCTGACGCACAGAAACAGAGACAAGACAGGAAAAGGAGCCTAAATGATGCTGGGGGCGGGGGTGGAAGGAGGGAGAAGGGATGCAGTCCCCCGGGTGGTGATGGTGATTTCAGGGGTCTCCACAGAAGACAGACGAGCTATTGCCCACTGCCCCTCACCCACCCACACACCACCTGCAGCTGCTCTCTGCACACGGAATAAGATGGAATGCCTCCCGTGGACGTGGGTACTGGCTGGGCAAAGGTGCCCAGGAGAGGAGCCCTTGCCCTCCTGTCAAGCAGGAAGGTCAGAGAAACCCTGCCTCCCCTCAGCTGCCAGGAACCCTCCTGAAACACTACTAACAAAAGTACAAGCCAATCCCCAGCCCCTACCCCACCCCACCCCACCCCACCCCAGCACTCTGGCAAATAAAACTCCACTCTGAACAGCATTCCTTTAGCCTGCTGCTGCTCAGCTCGTGATTTATATGGGGTTTGATTCTGCTGAAAGAAAGTTGGTCTCCTACTCTCCTGGAACAGTTGAGGGAGAGCTGAATTGCAACCTGGAAAGGAATCTCCCTTCAGCACATGCGAACCCTAACTCCCCACACCTTGGCACAACTCAGCAGCCATCAGCAATGAGCGTACCCAGTAAAGCACCCTCCCTTGGGGAGTGGCTGGCACACCCTAGCCCTGCTCAGAACAGGGCTCTGCATTAGTCCGTTTCTGGTTGCTGTGACAAACACCATGGCCAAAAGTAACTAGGGGAGAAAAGGACTATCAGTTTACAGCTTATGGTCCATCACGAAGGGGAGTCAGGACAGGAACTCGAGGCAGGAACCATGGGGAAGTACCTAGCTTATTGACTTGCTTTCCATGACTTCCTCAGCCTGTTTTCATATTCAGTTACAGACCACCAGCCCAAAGATGGCACCACCCACAGTGGACTAGGCCTTCCCACATCAATCACTAATTAAGAAAATGCCTCACAGACGTTCTTGAAGGCCAATCGGATGTAGGCATTTCTTTTCTCAGTTGAGTTTCCCTCTTCCCTAACTCCAGTTTGTGTCGAGTTGAGAAGAAGAAGAAGAAGAAGAAGAAGAAGAAGAAGAAGAAGAAGAAGAAGAGGAGGAGGAGGAGGAGGAGGAGGAGGAGGAGGAGGAGGAGGAGGAGGAGGAGGAGGAGAAACAAACCAGCACAGGCTCCAAACGCTAACCTCCCCAAATCCCAGCAGGGTGTGGTACCCTCCCCGTATAAAGGATAATTCAAGGAAGTCTGTGACCTGCTCAAGCTCACACTATGGCAGACACAGCTGGGAAAGGAAACCAGCTAATTCCACAGTAGGATGATCAAGGCAACGGCCCACTGGGATCTGCTTTACCTGTAGGTGATCCCTCTCCTTGCAGCCTGGCTGAGTCTGGCAGCCCCAAGATTCTCTGCCACTCTAGCCTAATTGGAAACAAAAGGTGGGTTCATTTGCCTCCAGCACCTGGGAGAACAGACCCTCAAAGACAAAGAAGAGCCCTGAGACTTGAGTGGGGTCGATCCTGGCGGCATTGGGGGAAAAGCAACATTCAGTGGAACCCATCTTAACCACCCTTTGGTGGCCCTCCCAAGAGTCAATGACCACAACCCTTCTCCCAAGACTTGGTATCCTACAGAGAAGCCTCTAAGTGTCAGCAAGTAGCAGCAGCCACCAGGATGGACAATCCTCCATCCCTAGGGCACAAAATCCCCAAGTGCTTCAGGTAAAGAGAGCAATAATCCCACTGAGGTTGCATTCCCATTGACCTTGTAACAGAAGAGGATTTCATATGTCACCTCTGACCTATCTGTGGTGACTGCTTGGAACAGGGGCCATAAAGGGCCCAAGTAGCTACTTCTGGGGCCCACAAGAACTTTCCCAGGGATGTGTTAGTGATGCTTGCCAAAGAAGAGGTCCAGGAGCTCCACGTGTGCATGCTCCATTCATCATCTAACCAGAGGGACCCACAGCAAGGCTGTCCTGAAGAGGAAGAGCATGAGGCAGTCTACCACAGTGGTTGGGGAGTGCCTTCTGAGCCTGCACCTTCATGTCACTGCCTTACCCAATAGTCCCTTCATAAGTCCCTTGACTGCTTAAACCAGTCAGAATCCTTTTTTTTTTCAGCCAAAAGCTAAATAAAAACTCTAAGAATGCTAACCTACACATTTCTTCTTTCTCCATGCCTTCAAGTAACCATTAGTACCAAGCTGTTGTATTTAAGAGTCTTCTTAAAGCTTTATGGGAAGGAGAACAATTATAGCATGGAGAACAACCTCTCACGTCAGGCTGGACATGATGTTTCCTGAGAATGTATTTGGCCATGTCTTACCCTGGGAAGTTTCTCATTATTCACACTTCTGTGGGCCATGACTGCTTAGCGCTCTCTCTCTCTCTCTCTCTCTCTCTCTCTCTCTCTCTCTCTCTCTCTCTCTCTCTCTCTCTCCCCGTCTCTCCCTCTCTCCCTCTAACTCCCTCCATCTCTGTCTCTCCCTCCTTCAGCCCTCCTACCCCTTACATCTTCTTTCTACTCTCTTTCTACTCTTCAACATGGTACACCTGCATTCTCTCACACTGTTTCCTGGGACTCCCATAATCCCACTCAAGTTGAGAAAAGGAATCATCAGCTTTTCCCATCCTCCCCAGCCTGGACTGGACCAAGGGAGACCCTCACCTTCTCAACTATGAGGAGCCATTAAGTTGTTCTCTGCAGCCAAGGAGCCTCCTGTGTTTTCTCTGGACTGTAAAAGCAGAGCCAAACATCTTATTTCTAAGTAGCCTGCCACCTGTCGTGATAACCATGGAGCTCATAGAAGAGTGGCCTTGCAGGAACCACAGTCCAGAAAACTCTGTGCATATGAATGCTGCCCAGTCAGGGAAGCTACATGCTGGAATGTCCTGGACACTTGGAATAATATAGGCACTGTACCCAGGGATGCTGTTTTCTTTAGCCAGGATAGTGACCTGGCAGTGTGATGTTCCATTCTGTTGTTGGGCCCAAAGAGGCTTACAGCAAGAGCTTCTGTGTTCATCAGACTCTATTACCTGTGTGGAGAGCACCAGAGTGGACTACATTTCCCAGTCCACTTTGCAACTGGATGTGACCAGTAAGTGGATTCCATAGAATGGAAGATGAGAAGAAGCAGCATGGAAGACTGGCTTTGCAAATGTCCTACAGGAAGCTCTATACTCTGTCCCATGAAAAGGAAGGACTACATGATCATAAGGGATGCTGAAGCTACGAGAGAGAAGGCGCCTGGTCTCTGCTCCAGTCAGTACTGAAGATCAAGGTTTCTATGACATGAAGGACTGAGACTGGACAGTCTGTTAGTACTAGAGTTACAGTTATCTCGACACTGATTTTCCTTCCTGGAATATGGCCTTGAAGTACTGGACTAGAACCTCTCCAGCTTGATGGGAGAATAGTAGGTAATTCTATGGAAGTGTTCTGGTAAGTCCATAGAAGTGTTAAGAGCCTTAATACTCTATGAGGCTTCCCCCACCTCTGCTGACCCCAAGTTCCTACCACTCTGTTCCAGTGGTAAGGACTCATCTAGAAACCTGCAGCCACGTGAAAAGAGGTTCCCCCAGGTGCTTTCTGAATCTTTCTGACCCTCAAATCACAGTAACATTCCTGTAGTTCCTTGAACTCACAATTCTTTCCTGCCTCAGGGCCTTTGCACTTACCACTCTTTCAGAACCCAGAATCATTATGGTCCACATCTCTTAATACAATTCAGATCACCTACCCTTGAAAGCGTGCCTCAGGAGACCATGTAGGGCACAGCGTTTGTAACTACTATATTTGGCCACCCTGAACAGGACTAAAGTCTTCCTGGACCAGACAAATCACCATGGTGTAAACTGGAAACTGTCCAGCCTTTTCCCAAGACAAAACTTTCACGAATGCCAATAAACAAAGGTGGTGATGTGTCCGTCAAAGCAGGACTCGGCGAAACCTGCTCCAGGGACTTCAGAGTCTCTAAGAATGAGAAAGAAAGGACAACTACACCCATGGCCAGAGTGACTATGAAGCATGGCATGGACACCTGTGCACCACGGTGCTGGCAACGCCACACATCCTCACAGTCTGAGATGGTTCTGTGCAGAGTTAGATGGTTCAGGCATCAAGAGGTGACCTCACCTGCCCTGGGCACAAGATGGGAACCTAGAACTAAACCTGCACCCAACCCCTCTTTCCCTCCTAAGCCTGTGTCCCCAGCTCCACAGGGCAAATGCCTGGATACCGTCAGCATATCCAAGTCCATTCTGCACACCTTTCCCCCATGGGCCCTTGAAGAGACAGGTGAGAAATCACCAGAAGCTTCCATGAATGAAAGGGTGATGTCCCACAGGGCCACAGAATAGTAAATCCAATATTTGTTATTCAAATTCCCTCCCTCCTTCCCTCTATTTCAGCACCCTGCCCTGTAACTTGAGGAGGTGAGGTTATAAAAAAGACAACTGGCATGGAAGCCAAGTGTCTGTGTACTTCTTCACATATCATGGATCTTCCTTTGTCAATAGTTTCCAGAGCGAGGTGACTTTTTTCAGCCTGTCTTCCTGGCTCTCATCACTTGCACAATACGTTTTTCCTTCAGGTCATTCCTCACACGATCATAGACTATCTAACTCTCTGAGTCCTCCAAGCGTGGGTCTGTCTTTTTCTCATCCACAGGTTTCCAGAACTCTGCTTACTCTTCATGTGACCCAGCATCACCAAGCAGAGGTACCTGCTTCCAAATGCAAACTTTGCCTCAGAGAACATTGTGTGACCTTGAAGTATAGCCCACCCTCCACACACAGATGGGAGCATGGGAGGTCCACACACTGTCTCTTCCTTGCCCTGTCTGCATAGGAATGAAGTCCCTATTGTCTGGAGGTAATTTTGAATTCTTGCTTTGCCATTTACTCATTGTACAACATCAAACGAGTCTTATGATTCTCTGAGACATCCAAATATAATGAGTTGAGTGATGCAGACACCAAACAGATATGCCCATGTCCAAAGCCCTAGAACCCAGTCACTATGCAGAAGAACAAGGGACTCACCCTATGACAGTACTGAAGCAGAGGGGGATTAGATAAGCTACCTAAAACTATACTCAATAAGAGGAAGAGCCAGGATTTGAACCCAGACCCTGAGAGCCTCACTATAAGCCTGCATATCTCATACTAGCCGAGGAAGTTCCATACCTGGAGCTAAGTGTGTCCATACTCAACTCCATACATTCAGTAACAGGCTGAGCCCAGGGAGTTGTGGAAGAACAGAAAACAAGATCCTGCATTTGTCAGATTTCTGCTTCAACAATATTGTGCAGCAAGCATCCCCAATAGCTCAGCAGGGTTCAGTCAACAGGGCTTCCTCTGCTGTGGAATATAGGCTACTTTCTTCTGTTCCCTATGGCTCACACTCTGGCACCAGTGACTACTTGGAGAATCCTGCTTCCGTAGCAAATGGAAGATGCACCAGAGAGTTGATAGATAGATAGATAGATAGATAGATAGATAGATAGATAGATAGATAGATAGATAGATATAGATAACCCACAATCCATCCCAGCACCATATCTAGTCACCAAGGCCCCTCCCTCCTCTTGGCCTCCCAAATTCCTCCTAAGTGGGTTCAGTAAAGAGTTCTATGCCCAGACGGCTCCATCCCCTATTCCTGAACTGAAGCCTGATCTCAGGTGGCCTGGGAAGACACAGTCACAGGCTCAGCTCTGCGACCCCTCAGGTGACAGATGTGCAAAGAGACTTCTCAGACACAACCGAGCCCTACTCACACACCCTGTCCTGGTTCCCAAAAGGCAGTGCGTCTCAGAACAGGCCTCAAGACTGCAGGGAGGAAGCCGCGCTGGGAATAAATCAGGCTGAATAGGTCTGGATTTGGGTACACCTGGGGAGGGCAGGAAGAGGCCAGGACCCACCCGTTTCTGTGCTCTTAATTTGAGGCTCCAAAGGGAAGAAATAATAACAATAACCATCCCCGCTGCCGCAGCAGCATTTCCCACCCTCAAAGGCGTCCAGAAAATGCTGACAGGGACGGCTGACAAGCCGTGCACATTGTAATTCACACCATAACAGCATCTTTGGGCTCATGGATTTCTCATTGAAAAATTATGTGATGTCTTTTTGGAAACCCAATACTGAGTTATTGATATCGCGAAGCGCGGGCGCCACTGCCAGCTTATTAGCTGCAGACGTTCTGAAGCCTTTCTTCCCCTCCAATTTTCAACTTGGTTTTTCCTTTTCTGTTTAAATTGGATCATGGTGCTTGAGTGAATGTCTGGGAGTGTGGAGCTGTGGGGGGGGGGAGTTCTATATACCTGGGGGTGTCTTAGGTGTGTGTCCTCTGTTGTGATGGTGTAAGTACCCACCTAAGTGTGCAGTCATCTCCATGTTTAATTGGGGGGAGGGGGAGGGCGTGGTCAACTCTCCCTCCTTGTGTGTAGGTCTGCCTGCAAACATGTGCATGTGTTTATCTGTGCATGCCGTTATGTCCAAGCAGCCATGTGTTACGGTATCTGTGTGGTTACTCTGGCATGTGTGGAGGTGAGTGGAAGGGGTAGAGAGGGGTGTGGAGGTATAGGGAGGGGAGTGGGAGGGGGATGGAAATGAATGGTGAGGTGTGCAGAGATGAGTGGGGTGCGGGAGTGAGTTGGGGTATGGAAGTGAGTGGGGGTGTGGAGGTGAGTGTGAAGATGGGTGTGGAAGTGAGTAAGGAGTGTGGAGGTACATGTGTATGTACCTACACATACACCTGTATATGTATATCAAGTGTATGTATGGGTATAAAAGCATGTGAACATATGTAGATGTATCTATGTCAGAGGAGCCTGGTAAATGTTGTGTGTATGACACATATCAACTTCTCTGCATGGACCTCTGATTTTAGGTGCATGCTCATATGTGTATCCAATTATCTTCGTATCTTCGTGACGTGGGATTCTACATATGTGCTCATAGAGGCAGAAGGGTCATGGCATTGAACAACTGAGTTCTAGCCTAAGGAAGCACTATTAGTTTTGCCTCCTGTCTGGGGTGTGACCCTGAATGATCTGTGTGGCCTCTGTGGCCTCTGCAGAGTGAGGATAGGTGTAGCCTTGCTGGACAGAGGCGCTGGATGGATACAGTGGACTCAGTCAAACCTACAGCATGCTGCCCACTGTAGGAGTCCCTGGTGCATGTGCCTGAGGTTGTGGCCCATCCCTGAAAAGAAGAAAACTTCGGCTTAGAGTTAGTGCCAGCGTGAGCCACAGGTGTGGTTTAAACTGCGCCTAGCACCTCCTTTGCAAGGCCTCTGCTAAACTTCCTCTGTGGAACTAATGTCCTCTATTCACTCTGAAACATGACGATGGGTGCTGGACTCCCACCCAGCCTATGGTGCAGAGGCCGAGCTGGCCAAGCAGTACCCAGGAGTAGAAGCCAAGGAAGGCAACAAGGAAACGCAGGTCATATCACATGAGGTGATGATATCACATGCTCTTCACCTTTTATCCAGACTCTAGATCCCCAGCTGGACATCAGGGACAGAAAAGGGCTCCACCCAGATCCTTGGACCCAGGAGGAGAAAGGGGATGTCTGACCCCTCAATGTCCCCTCTGTGACTTGGAGAAGGGTGGACTCAGGTGAAATTCATATTTCAGATGCCCAGCAGCCATGGGAAGCTGGTGTCTAGTGTACAGGAGAGAGGCCTGTTTTCTAGGTGGCACCAAAATACCGAGTCTGAATGTCCGAGGTTGGGAACCATGCAGGGACAGACATCTAAAGGATGGCATTCCCTCTAGGAAGGAGGAAACTAACTACAGAGTGAGACCTGGGTTCGGGTCAATGCAGGCCTGCAGGGATGGGGTGAGAGGGCAGTAGAGGTGGGGGCAGAGGGCTGACCTACAACCTGTAACCAACCAGCAACAAGCTGCCTCCAGAAATGATGTTGGAGAAAAGGCTGAGGGAGAGGTGAAAGCCCCCCGGCACCAGGCTCTGTGGAAGCGGCTCTTCCAGGAGCATCCTATTTCATCTTCCCAGCATCCTGTGACACACCTGCTGTCTCCAGCTGATGAAGGGTGTGTCGGAGCATCTGGGGACCTCACTGTAATTAGAAAACACCAAGGAGCAGGAGTGCGAGCATCCTGCCAGGCTGAGGAATGGATTGTTCCACTCACACCACCAGCAGCGCTCCTGTTGAGACACAACTGGGAGATCAGTCCCATTTCACAGGCGAGGAAATAGGCTCCATGGAGCACACGGCAGATGTTTAAATGAAAGAGCACAGGTAAGGCCAAGCCCCTGGGATAACTCTGCACCCAGCCCTCTTCACCTCCCCTAGCACCCTAGTGCCCAGAGGATAACTGGGTCTGTGTGTTCATTGGCCTCCTCTACCCTGATGACCCTCATCTACCCCCATCCCACAATCACAGCTGAACCTTCTCTCCACAACTTCCTATTGAGGAGAGTCGGGGGAGGAGGTAAATAAATTCTCATTTGAAATGAGAAAATCTGGGTTTGGGTCTTGACTCTTTGTTGGGTAACCCTAAGAAGGGTCATCCCTCCTGCCAGTTATGTTTTCATCCACCCATTCATTCCTCCATCAGTCTATTCATGTTCTCACTAATCCATCCATTTCTTCTTCTGTCCATTCACTCTTCCACTCACCTGTCAATGTATTTCCACCATTCACTCACGGAAATACTGGTATGGTTAAGAGTGAGTATTCACAGAGAGCAGTTCCTGTTTATCTCTGCATTAATGAACTGGAGCCAGCAAGCCCTCCTGTGTAACAAAGTGACAGTAACAGAACCCAGCTCCCCACTAACTGGAGCAAGGTTGAGATCAACACTCAAGCAACGTGTTAGTCCAGAGCAGATCAGTCAGTCCACCAGTCAAAATGTGGCTGGATGCAACTCAGGAAGAGACTTGCTGGTATATGCAGCCTGGGACTCTATCCCCAGCACTGCAAAGACATATTTTTTAATTATCTAGACATGACACATTGTACAGCTGGAAACACACCATGAAGACAGAATATACCACACCTCAGGAGCTTAGGTTCTGGTGGCTGACAGCACAGACAAGCATCCCCCCCAGAGTCTGCCCCACCCCAGGGATTGGGTTAGGGTCTGTCTACCTGCCCCTGCTTCTCAGTGTCTCCCTTCCCTGCTTTTCTCCCTGGACCCTGCCCAGCCATAACCTACCAATGAGACCAACAGCATGTGGAAATTAGGCACTTTGACATGAATATGAAAAGCACGTGGAGCCTGGAGGCCATTGGGGCCCTGAACCCAGCAAGTATGGCTGCCTCCTTCAAATCAATACTAGACATGCCCTGCCAGACACTACCACCCCAACCTTCTCACCCTACCCCCACCTGCCACCAGAGCCCAGGAGGGGCCCATCCACATACAGCTCTAAGCCCAATTCTGATTCCCACCCCCAGGGTCTTAGAACCCAGCTTAGCAGACTGGGACCATCAACACTCTGGAATATTCCAGAAGCAATGGCTGCTCCTGTATGACAACAATATGGAAAACAGAAACGTCCTTTTTATTAGATTCCTGCTGATACGCCTGAAGAGAACCCACACACAGTATACACCACACACATACACGCACACACAGACTATTTTTCTGTTTTGTCTAACAGAGAAAGGCCCCCAAGCACTCCATTCCAAACCCTATCCACAGACAAGGTGTTCCGCGCTGTGCCCCAGAAGGTCTCTGTGACTGAGTGCAAATGTGTTCGTTTTTTCTTTATTATTAGATGAATTGCATCATTAAATTACATTATAAAAGCTAAAAATGCACCATTAATTTTCAAAAACAATAGTAAATACATCTCATTTCTAATACATGATTCTGCATTTAATTTTTGCCTGGGGCCCTTACGGGTTTTTTTCCCTCAGCCTTACTGTTTCCCTTTATACAGACTATATAAATGGATTTAAATTGCCAAAGAAATTTTTGCCAAATGTCCATAATATGAAAATAAATGAATTTCTAATTGGCTGTTTCAAAAAGAAAAATTACTTTTTGATCTCAGCTCAGCCAAGCAAAAATCTACCTAGACTGAGTAATAAAGATGGAGACTCGTGGCGCCAATGTACAGAGAGACAAAGGCCCTAGGAAATGAAGCTTCAGAATGTCTCCTGTCCCCTGTCAGCCTTCCACCCTGCCACAGAAGGTAACTGGACCTTAAGCAAATTCAAGGGAGAGGCCACACAGGGTAAGACCTCTGCAAGAGTCTTTGCGATGACCAGGGATCCAGCTGCAGCCTGGCCCAGTACACTCGAGGCCAAGGCTGTCTGTTCCTAGCCGGCGCTGCTAACCCCAGGTTAACTTCTCTCAGCCTTGCACTCTTCGCCTGTAGGAGGGCAGTCCCTTTCGCCTTCTGTAGGCTTCTCAGGAGGTGTTAGAGACTGACATCATATCCCAAAATTCATGTGTTGAATCCCTGACCCTGGCCATACTCGTTGACAGAATCTTTACAAGGATGCTACTCTTAAAGGAAACCATTAGTCTGGACTTGCATCCACAGTCTTTACGAGAGGACGTGTGGACACAGATACACATGGCTAGGGAAAACATCATGGGAAAGAGAGAAAACGGCCGCCCACCATCCCTGCTTCTGCAGAAGGAGCTAACCCAAATGACAGCTGAACTGAGAGACTGAATTCCTGCCGCTGCCGCTGTGAGAGCAACCCTGGCCAACAGGAGCCCAAGACCAAGGGACACGCCAGGCAGATACTAGAACAGTATTCTCTGCTACCCTGTCACCAGCCCGGCAGTGGCCCTGGGACGGCCTTACAAGGAGTTAGAGCTTTGACCCAAACACCTTGCTTTGTCTTATCCCAAGGATCAGACTCTCCAAGACCAAAATGGCTCTCTTGGGACCTTTCCTGGCTTTCCCTTTAACTCACATTTGACGCCACCAGTAGGTGTCAAAGGTCAGAGACACCCCTACTCTGCTTTCTTCCTCTCCCCAGGCAAATACATAAAGCCCATCTCATCCCCACTGGAATGAGGTAGAAAGAAAACAGATGGCGGGTACCACTGTCTCCTTCCTGTGACAGAACAGGAAACCAAGAGCAAGGGAGGCAAAGGATTTGGCCAGGCCCGCATGGCTAGGACAAAGCAAGCTGGGATCTAAGCCAGGCATTCTGGCCCAGGGCCCAAGCTCCTGATCACATGACCACTGCTTTTCAAGGTGTGATGAGAGGCTCTTTGGGGACAGAGTGCTTTCCTATAATACGGGGGGGGGGGGGGGGGGGGGGGGGGGGGCTAGAGACCTCAGTTGCCCAGGGCCTGCCTGAAGGGAGTGGAGAAGGGATGAGAGAGGGGGACCAGGCAGGACCAAAGGGCAGCTCATGTCACTCCAAATCCCTTCCAGGAGGCTTCCACCTGAGTATTGCCTAGAGCAGAGGCTCTAGGATGTGTCCCCTGGGGATATTCATGACACTGGAGGCATGGGGTGAGCCCCCAGGATGAGCTCTCTGAGGACTGAGCCAAAGCCCCATGCTGCTGTGCTGGGGTTAGGGAAAGGGTGCAAGGGGCAGGTCCTCCATACATAGGGGCAAAACGGTTGTCAGGGATACCAAGGCAGGAAGGGGTGGACCATTTCCTGAATGCTTGCAGACCTCTTCTACCTAGGATGAGCTTGAGCATGTGTCTAAAGAGGCCGAGCCCTGCCCTCCCCCCAGGATGTCTCAGGAGGATTGGCACCACCTCTATCCCTTGCTGGAGGAGTCTGAAGACAGAGTGAGTGCGTTTATCCTTTGACCTCCCATTTGGGAGAACTTCAACTTCCTATGGAGAGTGGGAAGGATGGTGAGGAGGAGATGGAGAGGGAGGGGGAGGACAGTGAAGAGGATAAAGGAGAGGAGGGAAGGTGGCAGTGGCCAGCTGCTCCGGCCCTGAGGGCTCTGGCCACACTCTCCTCAGTACTCACAGCTCTCTGGCTACTGTCTCACAGATTTCACTTGTCACCAGGGACATCTGTCCAGCAGGCCACACCTGGCCCTTACCCAAGCTCATCACTGTTCAAAGGGGATCCTCCTTCCTGCAAATGCTGAGCCACAGGCCAGGCTCTAGGCCCCTGCTCCCACTCTGGACCCTTCCAACCAGCTCCCACTCTGAGTCCTGACACTGGCTGGCCAACGACCTCAAACTGCAGAGTGACTCCAAGACAGGAAGGAGCCAGGCAGTTTGTAAAAACCACCTCCTCTCTCTCTTTCCTCTGTAGCTGCGCATTAACGGCCCAGGAACAGGTGCACATATCAGGCCTTTTTATTAGTATCTCTTTGAGCCTCTGATGGCAGGTGCTGGGAATAAATCCTAGCCACCCGGGAAAAGGATTTACGACCCCAAATTTACACGGGGCCGCTTAATCACAGCGCCTTTGCCTCAGACAGACTTTCTGGAGAACAATTTGGCCCGCGATTTGTCAGCGGGAAAATGGCCTCGTATAAACGGTCTGAGGAAATAAATGTTAATCCAGAAATGGTCCTCCTCCCCCTAATTGCCCGGGGAATTTAAAGGAGACAAACTTATTTACTCACAGCAGGAAGTAAGCTGTAATAAACCATCACCACTGTGGGTAGAAATGGGTCCCCGTGACAAGCAGGGGGAGGGAGATGGGAGTCACAGACTAGGGAGGGCACTGGGTCCTCCTCGGCCCAGCCCAGATGCTCCTGCATTTTAAACCTGAGACCTCTTGAAGGCAAATCACAAATGCCAGACTAATGTATCTGTCCCTCCCTGACTCAGAGGGAGCAAGAAGGATTCCAGGGAAGGAGGCAAATTAGGTCACCAAGATGGCCCCAGAAGATGTGAGGGGGCCTAAAAACCAGTTGGCAAATCTGACTTAAGAGGTTACTCATATCCTGAGCTACAGTCTAGGCCTGGCAGCCAGAATCCTTTCCAGGGTTCGGCCAAGTGCCACCTCGCCCACATGCAGGTCACAAGAACAGGGTAAGACCACCAGGATTCTGAGCAAGCACCACAGAAAAAGAGAGCCCGGAAGGCTGGGGGGGGGGGGAGGCAAGGTGCACGGATGTGCCTAGGAGAGGCAAGGGCCTGCTGTGAGCTGTCCCTTTCTCACCTCTCAGCACCCGGCGGCTTGTTTTTAACTTTTTAAAATCCATGATGTATGAATAGAGTCTCACCATTAAGTAAATGGAGATACCTAAGCCAGGCACAGCTGCACATGCCAGTAATTCTAGCATTCAGGAGGTGGGAGCAAGAGGATTGTGAGTTCAAGACCAGCCTGGGCTGCATAATGAAATCCTGTCTCAAAAAGAAAAAAGGTGTGGGGGGGGGGGTAGATTTACTCTTTCCTCTCCCTCCCAGATTCCTCTGCACTGCCTAAGAGGTCAACCCTATTTCCAAGAGTGTGTGCTTCTCATCAGCTCTTTCGCTTCTGATATTCTCATTTTCTCACACATGTACATGCATGCAACACGTGTGAGCACAAACACCCAGGCCTGTAAATCCACAGGGAAATGTACAGCGTTGTTTCATGAGCTTACATTTTAACGGTATCTTACTTGAAGTTTCCATGGTTAACTTCTTTGTCTTGACGCTGTTCCCACCTGCTTCTGTCAGGTGAGCCAGGCCCAGCTTGTGTTCACAACACTCGGCCCAACCTAGAGCGTGGCTCCACCAGCCCTTAATGATCAGTCCCCGCTGGCCATGTGGTTCTAACCTCTTGGTCCTCTGTAGAACTTACCAGCATCCTAAGTCAGGAGACCAGCTCAGACTGAAAGCAAGGGAAAACAAAACTATGTCTTCATCGGACAGACTGCAGCTATCACAGGCCTGGTTCCTAGTTAACTGGAGTCTCCTTTGGGGCGACAATTTCCTCCATTCCCGCCACATTCAAAGTGCATTTCCTCCCCCGCCTCCCAAGACATCTTATCCCATTATAAAAAGATGAAGCGTAACAAGGGAAGAGGAGATGGCTCAGCGGATAAAGCGTTTGCTGCACAAACTGAGGGGCCGAGTTCTGATCCCCGGAATCCATGTAAAAATCCAGATGTGGTAGCAGGCAATTCCAGCATTCATCTGGTGAAACAGAAGGTGGACACAGAGAATACCTTGTAAGGTCGTGGGCCAGCTAGCCTGGCATATGCAGCAGTGACCAACAAGGGGAGCCCAGCTCAACCAAAAGAGAAGCAAGGCCACACACCCAAGATTGTCTTCTAACATCTACACATGCACTGTGGCATGCATACTCACACACGTATAAGGGGTGGGTGGGGGAGATTATTTAAGCAAGGTGAGTGTCACACTAAGGCTTGTTCGGTTCTTAACTTAGTCAGTGTTCTAGTTTGAACCTGAAATGCCCTCTTAAGGCTTGTTCCTTAGCCAGAGGGAGACTGTGGAGCCTCAGTGTGACAGAGCCTGGCTGGAAGAAGCAAGTCACCAGAGGGAAGCCTTTGAAGATGATCTGGCCTACCATGTCTACTTTCATCAACTTGGAAAGAG